>NC_057399.1:48760889-49060889 GCF_019320065.1 Cervus canadensis
GGTTCCATTCTTGTGGTATAAAAAACAACTGACATGCAGGATAAGCCTTACTTTATGTTTGTATAGTTTTCCACAGTTTACTAAACACTTTCTCATAAATAATTTCTTTAATGACAACTGGGAACCAGGAAGGAGTAAGTGACCTGTACAGGGTCTAACAACTCACAAGGCTGATGCATCCTGGATAAACTCTCTTGCCACTGCACTGTGTTATAATTCACAACACTCCTTGTAGAAAATAAGCAAAAAAATCATTTATTTACACATTTACTCATTTGCTAAATGCTCAGTAATAGGGATCCAATGATGAACAAAATTTGATATCTTCCCTAAAGAAGAAATTCTAGTGGAGAGGAGGGACTTACATATAAATAATGATCATTGGTTATGTTTTCTCTGGAGAATCTTGACTAATACAAATGCTGGAGAAAAGGGATGGGAAAAAGGCAATGATGACTCCCAGGTTTACAGTTTGGCATTTAAAAGTGTTGGGGAGGTTAGTCATTAATCAATATCAGTACTGCAAAAGGAAAAAAAAAATCACTTTCCACTTTTCAGATGATGATAGTTGTTTTCCATCCCCTGCCCCTTTTAGCAAGCAAAAACTCATCATAGCTAGTTATTATAAACTCACATACATATATATTTAGCTCTCTTTCTGCAAGTGGGTTTGATGTCTGCTATATAATTTTCCTCACTATTTGAGCTAATAGAAATAGACAACTGAAAAGGACTTAAGTTCTGGTATAGACAGCATATTAACTGTACCAAACATTTTCAAGGGAAAAAAAAAAAACCACTGTAAAATCCTGGGCTGATTGATATCATTAAGTATAGAGAGTATAGAGAGTTTGGGCAGAAAACTTTATGAGATTTTATCATTTCCTAATTATGCTGAGAAGATTCTTGAGTATCCCTTGGACTGCAAGGAGGTCCAACTAGTCCAACCTAAAGGAAATCAGTCCTGAATATTCATTGGAAAGACTGATGCTGAAGCTGAAACTCCAATACTTTGGCCACCTGATGTGAAGAACTGACTTATTGGCAAAGACCCTGATGCTGGGAAAGATTGAAGGCAGGAGGAGAAGGGGACAGCAGAGGATGAGATGGTTGGATGGCATCACCGACTAACTGGACATAAGTTTGAGTAAACTCTGGGAGTTGGTGATGGACAGGGAGGCCTGGCATGCTGCAATCCGTGGGTTCGCAGAGTCGCACATGACTGAGCGACTGAACTGAACTGAAATGAACTGAATTATGCTGAAATTACAGTGGACTTGCAGATGTACTGTGGGAGACAAGATAACCAGGGCTTTTGTTTAACCCAATACATCTAAATCCCATTTTTAAATTGTGCGTTTGACTCCATTTAAAAGATCAAATGTGGAAGTCTTGGAAAACAAGCAAAAAAAAAATTCTATAGGCCCTTCACAGAGAAGTGGCTACTTATGCTTCTGAAAGGAGCTGGGTCAGCACTTCACTTTCTAGAAGGTGAGGTTGTTTGCTGATGTCTCTTTTCTACCTTTCTTTCCTGCTAATGGTTTCTTTTAATGTTATCTTCCCTTTGATGATTTCTCTGTTTGATAGAGACTCCAAAGAAGGTCAACGAGAAAAATGAGATGCTCAGATCCTTCCCAGCTGACTTTAAAAAGATTTGTAGGGCAGCAAAATGTCTACAGCAGCCATACAAAAGTTTCAATCATTCTATAGACCCAGGAATATTTTTACTACATGAACTAACTAGCTTTTTCTGTCTTAATACTGTCTGGTAGGATGGGGTTTGTGCAAGTGAGCACATGCAGCCCGGATAAACACAGATCCAGTTAAGGAATTTCTTCAGTTTCTTTACAGTATGCCTTCATTTCTGTTAGCAGATAGGTCTCAGATAATCTAGAGATGGCATATGAGATGAAAAAGGGTTTGCAACCCTTTAGGACTCATGGAACTGGTTTCGAACAGCACCTTCTACTGAAGTCTAAAAGTAGAATAGAACCCTAGGTATTCTTGCCTGGAGAATCCCATGGACAGAGGAGCCTGGCAGGCTACAGTCCATGGAGTCACAAGAGTTGGACATGACTTGGCAACTAAACCACCACCAGAAACCTAAAACAAGTAGAAAGCTGGAATAGTCCCCTTATTCATGCCCTTTTGTCTTTTGTAAGTAGTAGGACTCTTAAGACTCCATAGGGGAAGTATGAGAACTACTCACACAATCAGTATGTGTGGAGTTTATTATGTACATCATAAATTCACTCATGGAAAATAATGATTGGACTTTGAAGCACTTTTATTCTGAGTATGATCCTAAACTCAAATATTTGGGATTTTTAAAATAATTGGTTCTTAATGTGCATGTTTGATAGACTTACCCTCTGTTCAGTTGGTAAATAATATCTATTAAAATTATTGCTCAAGATACATGATTAGGAGTCTGATGGTTTAGCATTGCATAACAAAGTTACTTGGATCCATTCATTTCTGATAATATGATGGATGAGAGATCCTGAAATCTTTCAGATAGAAACCATCTAGTGATAGGAAGGGTGGGATACACACACACACACACACACACACACACACACACACACTCTCTCTCTCTCTCTCAAGCACATACACACTTTTAAATAAGTGAAGGACAATGGAAGAAGATAAGAATCATCCAATTTGCAGAACAAACCAGTTTACAAAGGAAAATAAGCACTATAATTGCCCTAAGTGCATGTATAAAGCTCTGTGACTAAGAGCTTCCACACAAGGCAGTTCCTATGAAAGAGGGGGCTGTGATCTAAGCCATGGCATTGTGCAGAGTACATAGCTTTAGAAAACTCAGCAGTGGCCACAGGACTGGAAAAGGTCAGTTTTCATTCCAATCTCTAAGAAAGGCAATGCCAAAGAATGCTCAAACTACCATACAATCACACTCATCTCACACACTAGCAAAGGGATGATCAAAATTTTCCAAGCCAGGCTTCAATAGTATGTGAACCGTGAACTTCCAGATGTTCAAGCTGGATTTATAAAAGGCAGAGGAACCAGAGATCAAATTGCCAACATCCATTGGATTATCGAAAAAGCAAGAGAGTTCCAGAAAAACATCTGCTTCTGCTTTATTGACTATGCCAAACCCTTTGACTGTGTGGATCACAACAAACTGTGGAAAATTCTTCAAGAGATGGCAGACCACCTGACCTGCCTCCTGAGAAATGTGTATTCAGGTCAAGAAGCAACAGTTAGAACTGGACATGGAAAAACAGACTGGTTCCAAATTGGGAAAGGAGTATGTCAAGGCTATATATTGTCACCCTGTTTGTTTAACTTATATGCAGAGTACATCATGAGAAACATTGGGCTGGATGAAGCACACGCTGGAATCAAGATTGCCAGGAGAAATATCAATAACCTCAGATATGCAGATGACACCATCCTGATGGCAGAAAGCAAAGAACTAAAGAGCCTCCTGATGAAAGTGGAAAAGGAGAGTGAAAAAGTTGGCTTAAAACTCAACATTCAGAAAAGTAAGATCATGGCATCTGGTCCCATTACTTCATGGCAAATAGATGATGAGACAATGGAAACAGTGAGAGACTTTATTTTGGAGGGCTCCCAAATCACTGCAGATGGTGACTGCAGCCATGAAATTAAACGACGCTTGCTCCTTGGAAGAAAAGTTATGACCAACCTAGAAAGCATATTCAAAACCAGAGACATTACTTTACCAACAAAGATCCATCTAGTCAAAGCTATAGTTTTTCCAGTGGTCATGTATGGAAGTGAGAGTTGGACTATAAAGAAAGCTGAGCACCAAAGAACTGATGTTTTTGAACTGTGGTGTTGGTGAAGACTCTTCAGTCCCTTGGACTGCAAGGATATCCAACCAGTCCATCCTAAAGGAAACTAGTCCTGAATATTCATTGAAAGGACTGATGCTAAAGCTGAAACTCCAATACTTTGGCCACCTGATACGAAGAACAGACTCGTTGGAAAAGATCCCAATGATAGGAAAGGTTGAAGGTGGGAGGAGAAGGGGACAATAGAGGATGAGATGGTTGGATGGCATCACCAACTCAATGGACATGAGTTTGAGTAAACTCCAGCAGTTGGTGATGAACAGGGAGGCCTGGTGTGCTGCAGTCCTTAGGGTCACAAAGAGTCAGACACAACTGAGCACTGAACTACTGAACTGAACGACCCACACAAAACAGAGCACATGAAGGTTTGTACTGTATTTGCTTGTAAGGTCAGTTGTTTCAGGAATTTTGAAAGTTGGTTAACTTCATATTGATGACTGAAATAAAGCTGTGGTGAGAACATTTACACCACAGAAATCCATATAGACTATAAATCAGGGCCTCTTTTTTCTTTCCAGACAGATATTTGTTAAACATTTACCAGTACATCACTGGACACTTTACAATAAAATGCCTGACTGACACTAAATGAAAATATCCCCAGAGAGACAAATAGCAAATGAAAATATCTGTGTTTTTTTTTTTTTAATTTTTTTTTTTAAATTTTTTTATTAGTTGGAGGCTAATTACTTCACAACATTTCAGTGGGTTTTGTCATACATTGATATGAATCAGCCATAGATTTACACGTATTCCCCATCCCGATCCCCCCTCCCACCTCCCTCTCCACCCGATTCCTCTGGGTCTTCCCAGTGCACCAGGCCGGAGCACTTGTCTCATGCATCCCACCTGGGCTGGTGATCTGTTTCACCATAGATAGTATACATGCTGTTCTTTTGAAACATCCCACCCTCACCTTCTCCCACAGAGTTCAAAAGTCTGTTCTGTATTTCTGTGTCTCTTTTTCTGTTTTGCATATAGGGTTATCGTTACCATCTTTCTAAATTCCATATATATGTGTTAGTATGCTGTAATGTTCTTTATCTTTCTGGCTTACTTCACTCTGTATAAGGGGCTCCAGTTTCATCCATCTCATTAGGACTGGTTCAAATGAATTCTTTTTAACGGCTGAGTAATATTCCATGGTGTATATGTACCACAGCTTCCTTATCCATTCATCTGCTGATGGGCATCTAGGTTGCTTCCATGTCCTGGCTATTATAAACAGTGCTGCGATGAACATTGGGGTGCACGTGTCTCTTTCAGATCTGGTTTCCTCAGTGTGTATGCCCAGAAGTGGGATTGCTGGGTCATATGGCAGTTCTATTTCCAGTTTTTTAAGGAATCTCCACACTGTTCTCCATAGTGGCTGTACTAGTTTGCATTCCCACCAACAGTGTAAGAGGGTTCCCTTTTCTCCACACCCTCTCCAGCATTTATTGCTTGTAGACTTTTGGATAGCAGCCATCCTGACTGGCGTGTAATGGTACCTCATTGTGGTTTTGATTTGCATTTCTCTGATAATGAGTGATGTTGAGCATCTTTTCATGTGTTTGTTAGCCATCTGTATGTCTTCTTTGGAGAAATGTCTGTTTAGTTCTTTGGCCCATTTTTTGATTGGGTCATTTATTTTTCTGGAATTGAGCTGCAGGAGTTGCTTGTATATTTTTGAGATTAATCCTTTGTCTGTTTCTTCATTTGCTATTATTTTCTCCCAATCTGAGGGCTGTCTTTTCACCTTACTTATAGTTTCCTTTGTAGTGCAAAAGCTTTTAAGTTTCATTAGGTCCCATTTGTTTAGTTTTGCTTTTATTTCCAATATTCTGGGAGGTGGGTCATAGAGGATCTTGCTGTGATTTATGTCGGAGAGTGTTTTGCCTATGTTCTCCTCTAGGAGTTTTATAGTTTCTGGTCTTACATTTAGATCTTTAATCCATTTTGAGTTTATTTTTGTGTATGGTGTTAGAAAGTGTTCTAGTTTCATTCTTTTACAAGTGGTTGACCAGTTTTCCCAGCACCACTTGTTAAAGAGGTTGTCTTTTTTCCATTGTATATCCTTGCCTCCTTTGTCAAAGATAAGGTGTCCATAGGTTCGTGGATTTATCTCTGGGCTTTCTATTCTGTTCCATTGATCTATATTTCTGTCTTTGTGCCAGTACCACACTGTCTTGATGACTGTGGCTTTGTAGTAGAGTCTGAAGTCAGGCAGGTTGATTCCTCCAGTTCCATTCTTCTTTCTCAAGATTACTTTGGCTATTCGAGGTTTTTTGTATTTCCATACAAATTGTGAAATTATTTGTTCTAGTTCTGTGAAAAATACCGTTGGTAGCTTGATAGGGATTGCATTGAATCTATAGATTGCTTTGGGTAGACTAGCCATTTTGACAATATTGATTCTTCCAATCCATGAACACGGTATGTTTCTCCATCTGTTTGTGTCCTCTTTGATTTCTTTCATCAGTGTTTATAGTTTTCTATGTATAGGTCTTTTGTTTCTTTAGGTAGATATACTCCTAAGTATTTTATTCTTTTTGTTGCAATGGTGAATGGTATTGTTTCCTTAATTTCTCTTTCTGTTTTTTCATTGTTAGTATATAGGAATGCAAGGGATTTCTGTGTGTTAATTTATATCCTGCAACTTTACTATATTCATTGATTAGCTCTAGTAATTTTCTGGTAGAGTCTTTAGGGTTTTCTATGTAGAGGATCATGTCATCTGCAAACAGTGAGAGTTTCACTTCTTCTTTTCCTATCTGGATTCCTTTTACTTCTTTTTCTGCTCTGATTGCTGTGGCCAAAACTTCCAACACTATGTTGAATAGTAGTGGTGAGAGTGGGCACCCTTGTCTTGTTCCTGATTTCAGGGGAAATGCTTTCAATTTTTCACCATTGAGGGTGATGCTTGCTGTGGGTTTGTCATATATAGCTTTTATTATGTTGAGGTATGTTCCTTCTATTCCTGCTTTTTGGAGAGTTTTAATCATAAATGAGTGTTGAATTTTGTCAAAGGCTTTCTCTGCATCTATTGAGATAATCATATGGTTTTTATCTTTCAATTTGTTAATGTGGTGTATTACATTGATTGATTTGCGATATTAAAGAATCCTTGCATTCCTGGGATAAAGCCCACTTGGTCGTGGTGTATGATTTTTTTAATATGTTGTTGGATTCTGTTTGCTAGAATTTTGTTAAGGATTTTTGCATCTATGTTCATCAGTGATATTGGCCTGTAGTTTTCTTTTTTTGTGGCATCTTTGTCTGGTTTTGGAATTAGGGTGATGGTGGCCTCATAGAATGAGTTTGGAAGCTTACCTTCATCTGCAATTTTCTGGAAGAGTTTGAGTAAGATAGGTGTTAGCTCTTCTCTAAATTTTTGGTAGAATTCAGCTGTGAAGCCATCTGGTCCTGGGCTTTTGTTTGCTGGAAGATTTTTGATGACAGTTTCGATTTCCTTGCTTGTGATGGGTCTGTTAAGATCTTCTATTTCTTCCTGGTTCAGTTTTGGAAAGTTATACTTTTCTAAGAATTTGTCCATTTCATCCAAGTTGTCCATTTTATTGGCATAGAGCTGCTGGTAGTAGTCTCTTATGATCCTTTGTATTCAGTGTTGTCTGTTGTGATCTCTCCATTTTCATTTCTAATTTTGTTAATTTGGTTCTTCTCTCTTTGTTTTTAATGAGTCTTGCTAATGGTTTGTCAATTTTGTTATTTTTTCAAAAAACCAGCTTTTAGCTTTGTTGATTTTGCTATGGTCTCTTTAGTTTCTTTTGCATTTATTTCTGCCCTAATTTTTAAGATTTCTTTCCTTCTGCTAACCCTGGGGTTCTTCATTTCTTCCTTCTCTAATTGCTTTAGGTGTAGAGTTAGGTTATTTATTTGGCTTTTTTCTTGTTTCTTGATGTAAGCCTGTAATGCTATGAACCTTCCCCTTAGCACTGCTTTTACAGTGTCCCATAGGTTTTGGGTTGTTGTGTTTTCATTTTCATTCATTTCTATACATATTTTGATTTCTTTTTTGATTTCTTCTATGATTTGTTGGTTATTCAGAAGCGTGTTATTTAGCCTCCAGGTGTTTGAATTTTTAACAATTTTTTTCCTGTAATTGAGATCTAATCTTACTGCACTGTGGTCAGAAAAGATGACTGGAATGATTTCAATTTTTTGAATTTTCCAAGACTAGATTTATGGCCCAGGATGTGATCTATTCTGGAGAAGGTTCCGTGTGCACTTGAGAAAAAGGTGAAGTTGATTGTTTTGGGGTGAAATGTCCTATAATATCAATTAGGTCTAGCTGGTCCATTGTGTCATTTAAAGTTTGTGTTTCCTTGTTAATTTTCTGTTTAGTTGATCTATCCATAGTTGTGATGGGGTATTAAAGTCTCCCACTATTATTGTGTTACTATTAATTTCCTCTTTCATACTCGTTAGTGTTTGCCGTACATATTGCAGTGCTCCTATGTTGGGTGCATATATATTTATAATTGTTATATCTTCTTCTTGGATTGATCCTTTGATCATTATGTAGTGTCCTTCTTTGTCTCTTTTCACAGCTTTTATTTGAAAGTCTATTTTATCTGATATGAGTATTGCGACTCCTGCTTTCTTTTGGTCTCCGTTTGCATGAAATATTTTTTCCAGCCCTTCACTTTCAGTCTGTATGTGTCTCTTGTTTTGAGGTGGGTCTCTTGTAGACAGCATATATAGGGGTCTTGTTTTTGTATCCATCAGCCAATCTTTGTCTTTTGGTTGGGGCATTCAACCCATTTACATTTAAGGTAATTATTGATAGGTGTGGTCCCGTTGCCATTTACTTTGTTGTTTTGGGTTCACGTTTATACAACCTTTCTGCATTTCCTGTCTAGAGAAGATCCTTTAGCATTTGTTGAAGAGCTGGTTTGGTGGTGCTGAATTCTCTCAGCTTTTGCTTATCTGTAAAGCTTTTGAGTTCTCCTTCATATCTGAATGAGATCCTTGCTGGATACAGTAATCTAGGTTGTAGGTTATTCTCTTTCATTACTTTCAGGACGTCCTGCCATTCCCTTCTGGCCTGGAGGGTTTCTATTGATAGGTCAGCTGTTATCCTTATGGGAATCCCTTTGTGTGTTATTTGTTGTTTTTCCCTTGCTGCTTTTAATATTTGTTCTTTGTGTTTGATCTTTGTTAGTTTGATTAATATGTGTCTTGGGGTGTTTCGCCTTGGGTTTATCCTGTTTGGGACTCTCTGGGTTTCTTGGACTTGAGTGGCTATTTCCTTCCCCATTTTAGGGAAGTTTTCAGCTATTATCTCCTCGAGTATTTTCTCATGGCCTTTCTTTTTGTCTTCTTCTTCTGGAACTCCTATGATTCGAATGTTGGGGCGTTTCACAGTGTCCCAGAGGTCCCTGAGGTTGTCCTCATTTCTTTTGATCCTTTTTTCTTTTTCCTCTCTGCTTCATTTATTTCCACCATTTTATCTTCTACCTCACTTATCCTATCTTCTGCCTCCGTTATTCTACTCTTGGTTCCCTCCAAAGTGTTTTTGATCTCATTCATTGCATGTTCATTTTTAATTGACTCTTTTTTATTTCTTCTAGGTCTTTATTAAACAATTTCTTGTATCTTTTCAATCTTTGTCTCCAGGCTATTTATCTGTAACTCCATTTTGTTTTCAAGATTTTGATCATTTTTATTATCATTATTCTAAATTCTTTTTCAGGTAGATTCCCTATCTCCTCCTCTTTTGTTTGACTTGGTGGGCATTTTTCATGTTCCTTTACCTGTTGGGTATTTCTTTGCCTTTTCATCTTGTTTAGATTGCTGTGTCTGGAGTGGACTTTCTGTATTCTGGAGGTCTGTGGTTGCTTTTTATTGTGGAGGATTTACCCAGTGGGTGGGGTTAGACGATTGGCTTGTCAAGGTTTCCCGGTTAGGGAGGCTTGCGTCAGTGTACTGGTGCGTGGAACTTGATTTCTTCTTTTTGGAGAGCAATGGAGTGCCCAGTAATGAGTTTTGAGATGGGTCTATGTGTTAGGTGTCACCTTGGGCAGCCTGTATGTTGACATTCGGGGCTATGTTCCTGTGTTGCTGGAGAATTTGCGTGGTATGTCTTGCTCTAAAACTTACTGGCTCTTGGGTGGTGGTTGGTTTCAGTGTAGGTATGGAGGCTTTTGGACGGTCACTTATTGCTTAAAGTTCCATGTAGTCAGGAGTTTTCTGGTGTTCTCAGGTTTTGGGCTTAAGTTTCCTGCCTCTGGATTTCAGTTTTATTCTTCCTGTAGTCTCAGGACTTCTCCAACTATACAGCACTGATAATAAAACTTCTAGGTTAATGGCGAAAAGATTCTCCCCTGTTAGGGACACCCAGAGAGGTTCACAGAGTTACATGAACAGGAGAAAAGGGAGGAGGGAGATAGAGATGAGCAGGAGGAGAAAAAGGGGGACTCAAGAGGAGAGAGACAGATCTACGCAGCTGTCTGTTCCCAGAGTGTTCTTCGTATCTCAGACACCTACAAGGATTCACAGAATTGGATTGGGAAGAGAAGGGGAAAGGAGGAAATAGAGGTGTTCTGAGGTAGAAAACAGAGAGTCAAGATTGGGAGAGAATAATCTTCGGTTTAAAGATAGGGCTTCTCTTTTTTTTTTTTTTGGTAAGGTTATAGTGTAGTGAAAATGAAAATGAAGAGTAGTAGAGGAGTACTAGAGGACTTTAAAAGAAATAAGAGAAAAAGAAAAATAGAAAATAAAAGAGAAAACGGAAAGGAAAAAAAAGAAGAAAAAAGAGAAAAAAGAAAAAGAAAAAAAAGAAAAAAAAAAAAGAAAGAAAAAAAAAAATTTTTTTTCCCCTAATTAAAAAAATCGTAAAAATCTATGTAAATGAAAGTTAAGGAGTAATGGGGGAGTAATAGGGAATTTTAAAGGAAAATAAAAGAGAAAAAATAAAAAAGAAAAAATATAAAAAGAATAAAAAAAATTTTTTTTTCCTTACTTAGAGAAAAAAAAGTAAAAATATATCTAGGAGTTTCTCTGGAGCTGCTGCGGTCAGTGTGGGTTCGGCTCAGTTTCAGATAGCTCCTCGTTCCAGCTTACACTTCTCGATATCTACAGGGCCCTTCCGGTGAAGTCGGTGTTTTCTACAGGGATTTTAATCTGTTGCACCAGTCCCTTCTGAAGCGGTTCCCTTTGTTTATTTGGCTTCTGTTTGCCGGTCTCTTCAGAGCCTCATTTCCGCCCTGACACAGGCGGGCGGAGGTGGACTCTTATTCAGTTAGCTAGTTCCGTTGCGCTGCTGGGAGGGGCTGACGCTGCGGGGATGGGCTGGCGCTGCGGGGCGGGGCTGACGCTGCGGGGAGGGGCTGGCCCTGCGGGGGCGGGCTGGCGCTGCCGGGAGGGGCTGACGCTGCTTTCTCCGTCTGCGCTGCTCAGGCTCCCGGCTGTTCTATATGGAGCGCGCCCCGCGCTGCGCTAGGTTCCAGCCCTCGGGTGTTACACAAAAGCGCGGAAGGAAAAGCTGCGCCTGCTCTCTGTGCCTTCCCCGTCAGAGCGGTCCAGGCAGCGAGGGGCTTGATGGGCGCACTATCCCCAGGTGTGGCGCACTCACTCCCTTCCGCGGACCCAGTCTCAGTTTCCGCTGGCGCCAGTCGGGTGCGCGCGCCTTCCGCCCTCTGCGTCCCAGCCCCAGTCCCCGCCCGCGCCGGTCGGGTGCCTGCGCCCTGTGTCTCGCCGCGACCTTCCCCTCCCCCCTGCCTCCTGCCTCCGGCGGGGCTGGGCGGGTCCGCAGCCTGCGACCTCTTCTTGGGACTTTCTCCGTCCCTTTGTTCTGCGAACGGCCGGCAGTGTGTTCCGGCCGGTTAATTTTCTCTCTTTTGGTCTCCCACAGTTCAAGTTGGCACCTCACAGAAGCTCCCTCCGATTGTCCTCAGGGCACTCAGGCCCGGACCCTAGCCCAAGCAAGGCCGCCTAAGACTCCCTTCCCGGGACGGGTCTCCGTCCTTAGCTCTTTTGTCTCACTTTTTATCTTTTATATTTTGTCCTACCTCCTTTCGAAGACAATGGTCTGCTTTTCTGGGCGCCTGATGACCTCAGCTAGCGATCAGAAGTTGTTTTGTGAGGTTTGCTCTGCATTCAGTTATTCTTTTGATGAATTTGTAGGAGAGAAAGTGGTCTCCCCGTCCTACTCCTCCGCCATCTTGGCTCCTCCTCCGAAAATATCTGTTTTAGTCTTAAGCTCTTCATAGCAGTGGGAAAAAAAACCAATAAAACTTCCTCTGAGATTTCAAGGTCAACTAGAGCTCTCAAAACATTTAGTCCTGAATGCATATAATTATGTGGTTAAAGAAAAAGATTTATAAAGCAAAATTTTTATGATAAAATTTAGGGTTAAATTTTAGGTTACAGTCTAGAATTGGTTCAAAGATGGTATATGATAAGCCTAGAACATCTTATGCCAGAAAGCAAGGAAGTGATCTAAAAATGATAAGGACACATCAAAATAACATAGAACCAGTTTGACAGAGCTCCTGGTCAAATCCAGGACAATCTGTATCATATTAACACTATGGCATATTACTTAGCAATAGAAAGAAATAAACTACTGATACAACAATATGGACAAATTCTCAAATGCATCATGTTTAATGAGAGAAGGAGATGCTAAGATTACATACCATATAATTCCACTTCCATAAAACATTAATAAAAACTATAGTGACAGAAACACATCAGTTGTTGCCAGGGGTCGGTATTGAAGGACAGTGGATTAACTCTAAAAGGACACAAAGGAACTTTTTTAGATTATGAAATTGTTATCTGTTATGATTGTGGTGGTGACTTCCTCAATAAAACTGGTGCAAAGGAAAAAAAAAAAAAAGAGAAAGCTAGTTGTCACTATATTAACATCAAACAAAATAGACTTTAAGGCAGGAAACACTATGGGACAAAAAAAGGACATTTCATTATGATGAAGAGCTCAATCTGCCAGGGAAATGGAAGAATTCTAAAGTCGTATGCCTCAAATAATATAGTTTCACTACATGTATAAAAGAAAAATTCTAAAAACTAGAAGGAGCAATAGATAATTCCACAATCACACTGGGAGCCATTAACATCTTTTCTAATGACTTTTAAAACAAGTACACCTTCCACACAAAAATGAGTATATTAACAAATGATTGGTAACAAACTTGACTTTATTGACACCCAGCCACTGCAGAGTACACATTTTTTTCATGTGCATATGAAATATTAATAAAAATCAACCATTTCTCAACAAATGTTAAGATAATTGAACTCATTCACCCTATATTTTCTGAACACAGTGGAAATAAGCTAGGAAAAATGTTAAGAAAAGATAACTAGAAAATCCCCAACTACTTCTGTGACATAATAAAGAATATATCTGATCTCTTTCATTGGTTCCTGGTTTGTGGCACAGGGAGCTTCAAAACCCTTGGATTTTCCCGGTAGGTTTGTCTTTTGCTTTATATAATGAGTCACTTTGACTATACCTGAGTTTATGCTATGAGGTCACTCATGGTAAGCTCTCAGATAGTGTCTAGGGAGGAGCTGACCACATCAGGAAAAACTAAGCACCTGATTAGAGGCTCAGAACTTTCAGCCCAATTCCTCCACTTCCATGGAGGGGAGGAGGCTAGGGATTGCGTTCGATCACGTGGCCAATGATTTAATCCATCATGCTGTATAATGAAGCCTTGATTAAATTCTGAACACTTCCTGACTGGTGAATATATTCATGTATATAGAGAGAAGACGGCTGCACCTTGACTCCAAGGAGACAGAAGCTCCCATGTTCGGAACCCTTCCAGTCTTGCCCAATGTTACTTTCATGCAGCTGTTCATTTGATTCCTTTATAATTAAAAAGTAAATGTAAGTATAGTGCTTTCATGAATTCTGTGAGTCATTCTTGTGAATTATTGAACTGAGGGTGTATGGGAAGTCCTGAATTTGTAGCTAGTCAGGCAGAAGTGCAGTTGCATTGTGAACATCAAGGTCTAGCAGGTAGCATTTGAAATGGGGCAGTCTTGTGGGTCCTTAACTTATGGAGTCTGTGCTACTTCCAGGAAGCTAACATTAGAATTAAATTGAGTTGTTGAACACCTAGATGGTATTGGAGAATAGATGTCAAAAAGCAATGTGGAGGTTAAGAAATACATCTCTTAATAATTTATGGATTGAAAAGAAATACTGCTGTATTTCAAAACATTGGGAGATACAATTGACCCCTGAACAACACAGGTTTGAACTGGATGGGTCCACTTATATGCAGATTTTTTTTTCAACAAATACATTAGAAAAAAAATTTGGAGACTTGCAACAGCTTGAAAAAACTCACAGGCGAACTGTGTAGCCTAGAAATATTTTTTAAAAATCAGAAAAAGTTAGATATGTCATGAATGTATAAAATACAGGTAGATAGTATTCTATCATTTTATAGGCATAAGTGGGAGATATTTAACATGAAGTTAATACCCTTAGTTTACTTACCATTTTATAATTTTGCTTTCAAAGAATACCATACAGTATGCCTCTCTCTCTCATAATTGGAGAAACTACCTATCAGCCTATCATCACAGGTAAGCATTTTTTAAATATAACAATGTTTTCAATACTGTATTATGAATATGACTGTAACACTGTATGCTATAAAAATTGTATAATGATTCATTCACTGATGTATAGGACAGTCGTACACAGTACACTAGGCTATCATAAAGCAATCATATTGATTCTTGTTATCAGTGCATGAATGGCTACACCTGTAAATAATTATGAATTTATTTTTCACATTATCTTTTCCTTTTTGATGTCTAATATTAGTAATATATATACCGTCTACAGTGTTTTGTATCACATAAGACAGTAGTGATATACACAGACAACTCATCTTGTAAACAGATGATATAAGATTATTGTATTGATAAATATAGAAAAGTACTGTAAATGTATTTTCTCTTCCTTATGACTTTCTTAACAACATTTTCTTAACTTTATTGTAAGATGTAGTATATAATACATGTAACTTACAAGACATGTAAATCAACTGTTTATGTTATCAGTGACACTTCTGGTCAACAGTAGGCTATTAGTTAAGTTTTGGGGAATCAAAAGTTATATGCAAATATTCAACTGTGTGAAGGTTTGGTACTCCTAACCCTCATGTTGTTCAAGGAGTCAACTGTATTTTGAAGTAAATTACAATATTATGAGCACAGCATATCAAAACTTGTAGGATACAGCTGAGCAGTGTTTTAAGGTAAATTAATAGATAGAAACACATGTCAGAATAGAAGAATAAAGGCAAAAAGCATCTTAATTTTCACTTCAGAAAGCTAGAAAAGAATAGCAAATCAAAACAAAATATGTAGGGGGAAATAAATAACAAAGACAATAGAAAAAAATCAAAGAAAGAAAAAATCATATTATTGAATAAAATTAAAGCCAAAAGCTGATTCTTTGAAACAATTAATAAAATTGAAAATTTTACCAGGACTAATTAAGGAAAAAGACAGAAAATACAAATTACCAAGAGAAAGTGACAGATGATGTCACTACAACTCCTATAGAAATAAAGACAAAACACACAAAAATGAATATTATATACGTGACACTAAGAAATTTGACAATTTAGATGAAATGAGTAAAGGGAAAAATACAACTTATCAAAAACAGAAAATCTGAATAATCCAGTATCTATTAAAGAAACTGCATACACAATTTTAAACTTTCTCACAAAGAGAACTCAGGCCTAAATCACCTCACCATTCAATTCTTCCAAATATTTAAAATAAAAATAACATACCAATCTCAGAGAAATTCTTTCAGAAAACACGTTAAAAAGGAGCTCTTCCTAACTAACTTTATGAAGATAACGATTAAATATAATGTGAGATCCTGTGTGTGACTCTAAAGCGGAAAAGACACTAGGCAAAAACAGAAGAAATCTGAAAAAACTATAGATTTTAGTTAATGTTGGTTCATTAATTACAAGTGTAAGATGTTAATAAGGGGAACTGAAGAGTATGTGGCAACTCTCTGTACTATCTTCTCAATTTTTCTGTAAATCTAAAACTCTTCTAAAAAGTTGTCTATTAAAAACCTTAAGAGATAAGAATATTGTGGAAATTTAAGAAAGATAAGCATATGCCAATAAAATAACTGCTTTTATATTGAGATGATTACTGAAAATAAACATATAAAAATAGATTTTAAAAATAATTTTTTTACTCCCATGTTCATATTAGCACTATTTACAACAACCAAGACATAGAAGCAATCTATGAATGGATAAAGAAGATGTGGTGTATATATACCATCACACACATATTCAATATATGTGTATATTTATTTATATATATACATACATGGACTGTTACCCATAAAAAAGAATGAAATAATGTCATTTGCAGCAACATGGGTGGATCTAGAGATTATCATATGAAGTGAAGTAAATCAGACAGAGTCAAATATATATCACTTATATATCACATATATATATCACATATATATCACTTATATATATATGTGACACACATATGTCACTTATATATGGAATCTAAAATATGACACAAATAAACTTATTTATAACACAGAAATAGATTTATTTACATACAAAACAAACATGACTAAAATGGAAAGTGGGGGAGGGATAAATTATGAGCTTGGGATTAACATATACAAACTACTATATACAAAATAGGTAAAAAATAAAGTCCAATTGTATAGCACAGGGAACTATATTCAAATCTTGTAATAAACCCTAATGGAAAAATATGAAAATATATATGTGTGTGTGTGTACTTTTATTATTTGTTTATTTATTTTTAACATTGTAAATCAGCTATATAGCAATAAAAATAAGTAAATAATAAAAAAGATTTTAAGGCTGAAGAGCATTAGTAGGATTAAAGAATGTCAGTATATAATGATAAAAGTTTCAAATCACCAGAGAGGTATAGCATATCTAAGTCTTTATGCACCTAAAATATAGATTCCCCTAAAATATAGATTCAGATATTTAAATCAAAATTTGACCAACCTATCAAAAAATGTATAGGTTTGCCATCATAAAAAGAGATATTAATGCACTTCTCTCACAAGTAGACAAAAAGCAATAGAATATAAAATATATGTACAATATAACTAATAAATATGATCTCATGGATATACACGGAGCCCTGCATCCAGTAATTGAAGAATACACATTCTTTTCAAATACACATTCTTTTCAAACACACATGGAACCAAAAAACTGATCACATATTGAACCACAGAGTGGATCAAAATGAATTTTTAAAATCAGTTTCATAAAAATTACTTTTCTAAGACCAGGAGAATTAAGTAAAAAACCAGTAACCAAAAATAACTTAAAACTTCTAGACCAGAAATTTTCAAAAGACCTTTAAATTACCATTGATTCAAAGGAGAATCATAACATCATTATATATATCAAGTGTGTGTGATGCAGTAAAAGCAGTACTTAAAGGAAAATGTATAGCTCTAAGTATGTTTATTAGAAAAAAAGAAAAGTTGAATAATCATGAACTAATTACACAACTGATGAAGTTAAAACAACAATAAAATAAAAGAAAGTAGAAGACATAAATAATTTTAAAATATGGGCAGAAATTAAGGAAATAAGAAATAAAGCTATAACAGAATCTACAAAGCCAAGAGCTTATTTGAAAATTAATAGCATTAACAAAATGTTATCAATACTGATCAAAATAATAAATAATAGAGACAAAACACCAAGAGTAAAAGTATTAAAAAAGTAAAAGAACTAAAATATAGAAGATTAAGGAGATAATCAATAAATTAACAGAAACAAGTTTATGTAATAAACTTGATAATTTATTTAAAAATCCAACTCAAGAAGTGAAAGAAAAATACATATTATTCTATAACCACAAAGATTGAAATCATATTTAAAAATTCTATGAAGAAAATTCGAGGGCTGGATGGCTTTAGATGGTTAGTTTCACCAAACGTTCAAAAATCCAATAATTACAATCTTATAGAAATTTTTCTAAAGAATTGAAAAAGAGGGAATGCTCCCCAACTCTTTCTGACCCCTGATTGGAAAGGATAGTATAAATAAGGAAAATCAAAAGGTCAATCTCACTCCTCAACAGATTTTTTTTAAACTATCAAATTAAACTCAACAGTATATGAAGAAGACAATATTTCATGGCCAAGAGTGGTTTATCCTAGGAATGCAATGTTATTTTAAATTAGACAGTGCGACAGTGGGGTGGGAGTAGGTGAAATCCTGGTTAAACTTCCTCTCCCCTGCTCAGAGTGAAAACTGAAAATGGATCTCCCCTTGCACAGCGATAAGCTCTGTCTGATACCATTAAACATCCTGAGGAACCAGTTTTTTCAGACATTATATCTTTGCATCTATTTGTTTAGAAATAAAACTGGGTTTCAGCTAGTTTTCTTAAGCAAAGGGATAATTTACTGACAATCAAAGATTATAGGAAATGCTGTCTCTATATTATAGGCATTGATAGTACATCATCTGGTTATTAACAGGTTTTCTGTTTTGATAGACCCAAACTATGGGGGTGATCCCTTCATTCTTCTAACCTGAGACCTCAGTGAATGCATTTAGAGCAAGCATTCTGTTCTAAAATGGGAACTGTGAGTCCTAAACACCTGTGTGTGTGTGTGTGTGTGTGTGTGTGTGTGTGTTATTGGTAGGGCTGTGGGGAGGCAGTAGAAGCAAGCAATGTCTTGACTGGTTCTCAACAATAATGGCTGCCGTGTGCTACAGACATGATGCTAAGTGCTTCCAACATATTTTCTCATTTAATCAACAAAATTTTGTAAGAAAAGTCGTAGGGAACATTGGACCACTTGTCCATGCATCTGCTATAAAGATGTTAGTAAAGAGAAAGAAGTTTTATGACCATATAACAAAGGTATTTTCCACTTATGTAGTGACTGGAAGATTCTGATTATAATCAAATAATTGAAAGAGTCAGCAGACTACGAACCTACATGTAGTTAACTGATGTGGGAAAAGGAGCTGAGTTCAGTCCCCAGTTGACACTCTTCTCATTTTAAAATGATAAGTTTTTTTGGATGCTAGTCTGGGAAAAGGAGTAAAGATGATTCATTTACTAATTTGCTGAATGGCAGCTATTCGAGCTGTGCCTTGGTCACTGATGTTGTAAGAAATATATTCTTCCACATTGTTTTGTTTTTTTAATCTCACAAATGTATCATGAATTTAAAAATCCCCAATATTTCTTCATGATACTAACAATAAGCCCTATTTTCTCTCATCAGAAGCATCCAGGTTCATTGTCAACCCCTCAGTCTCTCTCAGCTTCAGTTTATACTTAACTTGCAGAGATATTGCGAGCATTAGAAATATCATGTGCAAGGCACCTTATATACTGCCTGTCACACAGTAAGTGCTCAGTTAAAGGTGTCCATCCCATCACTTCCACTTTACTTTCTATATAAGCAGATTGCTATGGTTTTTGCGCAAGAAGGCATATGTTCTTTCATTATAACATCTTTCAAACTATGGTTTTTGTGCAAGAAGGCATATGTTCTTTCATTATAACATCTTTCAAACTATTTAGTTTCTTTATCATAATAAGTGAGGAAACTTACAAATGTCTAATGGAAACAGCTTAAGACACTATCTTCAGGTAAGATGTTGTGACTTACAAGACTTTTGTGATGCAATCCCTATATAAAGCTTTTATCAGCCCTCTTACCAGTCCCTATCTGCAACCTTATATGGCAGCTAAACTTAGTTATTTGTATCTCTTTTACACAAGATATTCCCTTAATCATACTGAAAAGACATTTTCAGGTTTTTTAAAATATTTATTTCAATTGGAGGACAATTACTCTACTAATTAATATTGTGGTAGCTTCCACCACACTTCAACATGAATCAGGCACAGGTGCACATGTGTCCCCTGATCCCAAACGCCCCCTCCCATCACCCTCCCCTCCTCATCCCTCTGGGTTGTCCCAGAGCACCAGCTTTGAGTGCCCTGCTTAATGCATTGAACTTGCACTGGTCTTCTATTTTACATATGGTAATATACATATTTCAATGCTATTCTCTCATATCTATCCCACTCTCACCTTTTACCACATAGTCCAAAAGTCTGTTCTTTACATCTATGCCTCTTTTGCTGCCTTGCATATAGGATCGTCATTATCATCTTTCTAAATTCCATATACATGTGTTAATATACTGTATTGGTGTTTCTCTTTCTGACTTATTTCACTCTGTATAATAGGCTCCAGTTTCATCAACCTCATTAGAACTGACTCAAATGCATTCTTTTTCATAGCTGAGTAATATTCCATTGTGTATATGTACCACAACTTCCTTATCCATTCATCTGCCAATGGACATCTAGGTTGCTTCCATGTCCTAGCATTGTAAACAGTGCTGCAATGAACACTGGGTACACGTGTCTCTTTCAATTCCAGTTTCCTTGGTGTGTATGCCCAGCAGTGGGGTTGCTGGGTCATATGGCAGTTCTATTTCCAGTTTTTAAAGGAATCTCCACACTGTTCTGTATAGTGGCTGTATCAGTTTGCATTCCCACCAACGGTGTAAGAGGGTTCCCTTTTCTCCACACCTTCTCCAGTATGAAATGACATTTTCTTATTTTTCTGCCTGGCTAAGTCCTCTGCAAAGCACTATATCCTCCAGAGTCTTCTATTCTCCATTCTCATTGCACTCCCCTGGCTGAATTTGGTACTTTTCCCTTAGGTTTTCACAGTGTTCCATGCTTACTCTGGCATTCACCTGTAAACTGAATTATTAAAATTGATTTTCTTAATTGTTTCCCCCACTAGACAAGAAATCTTTAATATTGGGGTATGTGTTTCTAAATATTGTCAGAGTCTGCTACAGTGCCTGGCTCATGGTTGGTGCTCCACTAATGCTAGTTATTTGTTGAATAAGCATGCAGTGGGGTAACAAATATCAGTGATTTCCTCTCCAGGGACCAATGCTATCAATGTGGTACCCACAGAGAGTATCTTAAGAATTTAAGGATAAAAAAACATAGCCTTTTCCGGTAAGGTCTTTTGGTTCTAACACTGACATGATAAACATTTTGAAAGTCCTTCATGTTAGTAAGTCTTTAATTATCTCTATTAATTGATAAAGAATGATAGTTATTAAAGGATTTTTCTAAAAATTTCCCAAAACCATATATTCAAGCTAACAAAAAAATAAAATACAATAGTATTCAGTTTGGCGGTCCCAAACCATCTTCATTCAAACTTTAACAGATTACCTCCTAGGTTTTAAGGAGGATAATAAGGGTTTTATTACTGAATTAGTTCATAGCTACACTGTTTCTTTACTTTTCTGATTTGTTAAATTTTAATCTTAGCTCCTTTGCTGAAATCATTCTGGCCTAGGTAATTCTAACTTTTTATCTTTTTTTTTCCTTTGAAATCTGAAGGATTTTCAACATTTTGAATGTAATCATCTATAATAGGACCAAAATAAAGTCTTTATCAGTTAATAGGCCAAGAAAGGCATTTTGAGAACTTGAATTATGATAAAATGCAAGCTGAAAATAGTCAAAGTTGAAAACATACTGTGAATGTATAGTTAAGAAAATCCACTTGGTGATCCCAAGCTTGTAAATAACTCAGAATTATTTTCTCTTGGTTAAAGGCCAGTTTGTTAAATTCTATGACTATTTTTGGGAAAGTATGTATTTTAAAGACCATGAAAAAAATCCAGTGTTTTTCTTCTCTCTTTACTGAGGTCTTTCCCCTCTTATACAGCCTGTGCTGGTTCACCCACAAGAGACTGTTGTACAAGTGATTTTCTGAAAGGAGAAATTTGCTTCCTGCATGTCAAAGAACATATTCTTACTATGATGATACTATGGTATATCATGACAAAAGTAAAAACTTTCTCATTTTAATCTATCTTTTACCATCCCTGTGTTATGACTCCTTTTCAGTGTATCTATGTACTTTGCTTACTGGTTCCCTCTTTCTGGCTACAGCAGGTTCTAGTTGAGATTATTTAGATGTAGATGGTGTTGGAATCACCAAGGATAAGCTGTAATGCTTTCTGCATGACTTTGTCCTCCTTTCCACACTGACTCTAGATCCAGAAATAAGTGTCTCATGGTGGAAAGCATACTAGTCCAAGAATCAAAAACTGCATGCTTCTGGCACTTCCTAGTTGTGCTTACCTTGTAGGTCTGTGAGGCTTCTACTCATTGTAGCACCATTATAAGGTAGAGACTCCTTTTGTCAGAAGGATTTTAAAAGAATTATAGTGGTCATGGTAGTTGACTCCCCTGCAACACTTCATCTTCAGATGATTAATCTAAGACAGTGGTTTTCAAATGGCTGTACATTAGAGTCACCTGGGAAATTTTTTAAACTCTGGGTGCCCTGGCTACACCCCAGACCAATTAAATCACAAGCTCTAGGGTTTGGGTCCAGAATTTTTTTTTTTTTTTACATTTTCCCAGTGATTCCAGTGTGCAGTCAAGGCTGAGAACCTTTGATCTTGGGAATGCCATGACCTTTGCTTGTAACCAGTTTATGAATGAGCATGAGATCCAATTTTGGCCAATAAAATGCAAAGCAAAGACTGCAGGAAAGCTTTGGGAAAATATTTCCTTTCCCCCAAACAGATACAAGAAGTAAAGAGACTTATTAAAAAGCCTAAGGTTGAAAACATCTCTAAGAGACAGACAGAGCTGCCAAATCAGACAAAAGTGGGACCAAACCATGGGCATAGAAAATGCCCAACCTCTAAGCTTCCAGTTATTCAAGATTATAAATTTTCTCACTGTATAAATAAAAAATCAGTTTTCCTCTTATTAGCAATTGAAACATTCTAGGTGACTCACTCCAGATGGGAAATATTGATTTTACTCATGGCTGCTGGAACTCTAGGTCTGTGGTTCTTGAGTCTGGCTACATGTTAGAATGGGTATCACTTTCAAAAATATGTGAAATCTTGAGCCCCACCCCAGACCTACTGAAACAGAATCTTTGGGACAAAACCTAAGACTATATTTTTACAAAGCTCACCAAAAGATTTAAACATGGCCAGGGGTGTTTGAAAATAATTACTTTTATAATAAAGAGAGAAAATTTTAAAAAATAGTTATTACATCATGCAAATTCGGATGGAAAGAGTTTAAAACATTATCTAATATGACTTTATCACTGCACAGATGCAAATTTTGAGGTCCATGGAAGTGAAATTATTTTCTCAAAGAAAAACATTAGTTTCTTAATATATGTACAAAAGTTATGTCTAGATCTATAATTTGGTCTTTCTGTAACTGAGTATTTCTCTTATTCTCAATCACTGGATTGTGATGTTGGTTTATATATTCTGGACAGTCTTCTTTAAACAAATCAGCTCAAAGACTACCTGAACTACATACTAAAAAATATATTAATATATTGTTCAGCTAACATGTAACTTCTACCAGAGATTTGTTTTATGCCTTCTTGTGCGCAGAAATAGTATGAGTTAATTCCATTGGAATTTCCTTGCCCTTTGCTCTGCTGAGGTTGAATGTGGTTGGAAGCCAGAGGTCTAGGGGGAAAATTGCCAATAGTTGAAACAATATCTCCTGTCAGGTTTGTTTGATCTCTTTGTGCTTTTTACCCTTTAGATTTGTCCTTGGATACTTTCCTCCTGCATTAGGATTCTTTAGTTTTTTACAGAGAACATTTTAAATAATTGACACCAAATGAAAATTGGTATTTAGGTTGGGGATTTCTTATCTCACATACAGACTTTCATAGAATATCTTGTACACTATATTTCCAGTGAAGAAAATTTGCCTCTACCTGGCCCAATATTAATAATTATTATTTTATAATAATGAATACAGTATCCCATTTGGAAGGGAGCTGGAAACAGAATGTCTTCATCGATTAGGTTCACATTTATAGGTAAATTGTATGTGGCTACTAAATGGCACTAATAGTTATGACAAACCTAGATAGAGTATTAAAAAGCAGAGACAACACTTTGCTGACAAAGGTCCGTATAGTCAAAGCTATGGTTTTTCTAGTAGTCAGGTATGGATGTGAGAGTTGGACCATAAAGAAGGCTGAGCACCAAAAAATTGAGGCTTTCAAACTGTGGTGTTGGAGAAGATTCTGGAGAGTCCTTTGGAGACCTAGGAGATCAAACCAGTTAATCCTAGGGGAAATCAACCCTGAATATTCTTTGGAAGGACTGATGTTGATGCGCCAATATTTTGGCCACCTGATGTAAAGAGCTGACTCATTGGGAAAGACCCTGATGCTGGGGAAAATTGAGGGCAAGAGGAGAAGGGTCTGACAGAGAATGAGATGGTTGGATGGCATCACCGACTCAATGGACATGAGTTTGAGCAAACTCCAGGAAACAGTGATGAACAGAGAAGCCTGGCATGCTGCAGTCCATGAGGTCACAAAGAGTCGGACATGACTGAGAGACTGAACAACAACTAAATGGCAACCGACTCCTGTGTCCTTACCTGGAAAGCCCCATGGACAGAGGAGTCTGGTAGGCCATGGTCCATGGGATCTCAATGAGTGAGACACAACCGAGAGACAGAGCATGCATTCAGCATGCGTAACTGGCGAAGTTCAGCATGCTGCTTCTGAAAAGTAGTGGTATATTCCTTTTTCACGGTCAGTGTAAAATCTTATGTTATCAGGGTGAAACTGTGGCTCTTTGGACAGCCCTGCTATTTATGGATTCCTTACCAGCTCAGAATCTGAAGTGTGAATATGAAGGGGTGCTATGCTTTTCATATTTGGGTTACCTTGGAGCACAATGCATAGTGGTTTGGGGCTATGGGCATGGAGGATTTATGCTCCTATATATCTAAGATAGATAATAAAATAATTTTTAAACTATATATATATATATATATATAAATTTAAAATATTAGTACTTTGTTTCTGTTCTTCTGTTTCTAAGATTTTGTCTTTTCTCCCCCTGAGAGCTAATTTCTAGAAGATTTGAGATACTAAAGCTCAATATATTGGTCATAAAGTGGGAAAACTGAGAGAAGCCAGAAAAGGAAGCCCATTCTGTTCCATCCCCTTTAGGTACCTTGGAAACTTTACGTAAGTAAAAGTAATAGGATAAAGTGAGAAAGTTTGGAAAATACTCAAATGAGTAAAAATTTAAGGTATTTTAAAAATTGGTACATCAATACTTTTGCATGAAAAACAATAAAACTTCTATGATAGCAAGAGTTAAGTCTAAATTAATGTTTCCCAAAGTACAGTCTGCAGAACAATAATTATGCAGGATACAAAATAAAGTTACATGAAAAAAATTTAAGTGAGTAACGGGGAAAATGAGTTAAATGGGATTTTTCAAAGTCTTCAATACTTTACTACAGAGTGTGATCATCCAAAAACGAAGTTCTAATCTGCCACATTTTCCAAATGTATCTGAGCATGTGATTTTTTTAATGAAGCATTTTGTAGGAGTGAAGTTGATCTGTATCCATCTGTGGTATCTCCAGGACCACAATAAAGACTTCTCTGAGGTGTTGGAGTGGATTTCTGAAAATGGGAAGAAGAACCAGAGGCTAAAAGCTGGAATGCACAGTGAAAATATTCCTACAGATAATGAGCATTAGAATAGCCCACAACACAGCCTTGACACATGTGTAGCACAGAGCTGCTGTTCTACCATCCCTTAAGATTTACTGGTTCCACTCAGTTACAGAAAAAGTTATCTACACTTCCTTTTTGGAATTTGACTTAATTTTTCATTAAAATGCCTACTTTTATTTAAATACACAACACCCTCCTCCCCACAAACATGCTACTTAACGCCTTCCCAACAGTAGTCATATTTCCAATCAGTATCCAACAATTGAGCTCATTTTGTTACTGTTGCTGATGTCATGAATTTTTGAGCCAACTTTCCTATGAAGAGCTGGCTCTCAACCATATTAACTAGAAGGTGCATAAGAGGATCAAAATGAGGCGCCTCTTTCTGACTTTGGCTCTCTCTTCCAGCATTAAAATGATAACCATCATTTATTGAGCTTTGTACTATTAAGCACCTCTGTACTGCCTCTCTTTAAAACAAGCTGTGGGAAGTAGCCATTATTATCTTCATTTTATAAGTGAAGAAGCTGAATCTTGGGGAGTTTAAGCAACTTGCCAAGATAACCAGTTGTCTCCCAATAAGCCTATACTTCAATAGAAGTTGAAAAAAGCATATTGATGACCTCAAAAGGTCAATAACAAGAAACAGATTAATTTGTGAACATCTAAGAAGTCAAAAGTGACAGCTACTTCTCTTTCTTTCTCTTTAATTTGGTAAAAACCTAAATTCTCTGTTCTTTTAAATAACCAATAACATCAAACTACCAAACTGATCAAATCCAGTGTGTGTGTGTGTGTGTGTGTGTGTGTTAGGATGGCTAAATGACCAAATATCTGAATGATTTTTGTAATCAAAACCTTGTACTTATAAGCTGGTAAGCCAACCATGGGAGAAAAGCCCAAATATAAAATTAATGCAATAATGGTATTTATGTTTTTATTACCCCATAATTATATCATTCCTGTGATTGTTTTTCTTTTCATGCTGGCCTATAAAATGTTGCTGCCTCAACCTGTTTTAAACATCTACATCTGTAGGATTAGGACCAGTGATGTTTTGCCAGTTTCCATGAAAGAGAAGCCAGATGTACTGAACCCACCTTCTTTGATAGTTACAGTCCTTTTCATTAATATGACACCTGGCACTCTTAGCTTATTCTTTTTAGTGGAATTGTCATGGTCTTTAAATAACAATATGTTCTCTGTCATGAGAAATATGTCATAAATTAATTATTCTACTGGTCTTTATACTTTGCTGTCATAATTTACATTAGTTATCCTCTTACTGTAAATAGTTATTTATTGTAAAGTTGATTGCTTATTTTTGAAAGTGAAAG
The DNA here is from genome assembly GCF_019320065.1 of Cervus canadensis. Taxonomy (NCBI): domain Eukaryota; kingdom Metazoa; phylum Chordata; class Mammalia; order Artiodactyla; family Cervidae; genus Cervus; species Cervus canadensis. The sequence goes on from NC_057399.1 coordinate 48,787,679, forward strand.
TGTTGGTCACTCAATTGTGTCTGACTCTTTGCAACCCTATGGACTGTAGCCCACCAGGCTCTTCTGTCCATGGGATTCTCCAGGCAAGAATACTGGAGTGGGTAGTCATTCCCTTCTCCAGGGAATCTTCCTGACCCAGAGATTAAATCCAGGTCTCCTGTATTGCAGGCAGATTCTTTACTGTCTGAGCCACCAGGGAAGCCCTTGCTTATTTTTAGGTTTACTTATTCAGATAAAATTTTCCATATGATCTTTTTCATTGCTATCAAATGATTTATTCCAAAGACATTTTTTATTTGTCCTTATTCACTTTGCACTATTTCAAATGCTGCTGAAATTCATATTAAAGTATAGAGATATAATTAACTCTAGGTTTGCCAATTAGTGGGTGGTTATTTTTTTCATTCTCACAAAAGGATTATCAAATTCCTATCAATGCCAAGTTTTCAGTGTGATCACATTTCTAGAAGTCCATTTGCTAGCAAGTTTTTAGGACTCAATCTCTTACATTAAGTGAAATATGTACTCCTGCATAAGTAAAAAATGTCCTACTTAATATATTGTTAACCTTAAAAATGCATTCCAATATACATTAGGTAAAATTCTGTTTTATTCCACTCATATGAGGTACCTAGAATAGTCAAATTCATAGAGTCAGAAAGTACACTGGTAGATGCTAGAGGCCAGGGGTGGGAAGGTGAGGGAAAGAGGATGGGGAGTTAATGTTTAATGGGGACAGCGTTTCAGTTTAGAAAAATTTGGGAAATGGATGACGGTGAGATTTGCACAACAATGTGAATGTCCCCAGTGCCACTGAACTGTCCAGCTAAAATGGTTAAAATAGTATATTTTATGTGACTTTTATCACAATTTAAAAAAGTATCCTACCTAAAAATTTGGGGTTTGTATCTAGAAACAAAAAATTGCTACTAAAAACTGCACTAACTTGAACCATCCATATCTATTATCAATTAAAACACTGTTAGAATAAATATTTAACAGTATATCTGTGTTTCTTTCTGGCATGACCCCAATACTACTGATTATTTTACGTTTAAATTATCTATTAAAATACATTTAGCCTTTGCCTCAGAATTATTTTCACTATTTTAAAAATACAAAAATACTAAAATTGTTAGTAGATAGAGCCTGTTAAAATTGGCCTCTGGGTTTGTCTATTCTGCTTGGAAATGTTCCAGACCACTCTGACTTTGACCTTGTAATCCAGTATTTGCCAGTCAAAGCAGCACTGTGTCAACCATCCTGCGGCTCTTCCTTGACCTACATCTCAGCAGCTTGACTACTCTCCCGTCAGCCCTCCCCTTCCCGCAGCAGTGAAGGGCAATGAGGGCAATTCTGTGACTTCTCCTTTGATTTTATAATCAAATGATGCTGGGGGAACAGGGGCCCTGGACCAAATGTAGTGATGACCACAGGTCTAGATCTATGCTGCTCATTTATGATCTACCTCAGTGTATAGTCCATGGACAACTTATAGCTGAATACACATCTGATGCTTGTTCAAAATGTAGCTCCCTGGGTCCCACTCCAGACCTACTGGACTCAGGGAAACTCTCTGGAGTCTGCAAATGTAACAGGCTCCCCAGCTGTTTCTCATGTACACTGAAGTTCAAGCTCCACCATTCTAGATGGTCAGCTCACTTTACTGCATGTGCTGCAAAAAACAAAAAACAAAACAAAAAAACCCACGTATACAGGAGACATCTATGAAAATGGCAAAATGAGAAGACCTTTCAGTCTCTTCTAAAGAAATTTCCCTGAAATAGTTATGAAACCGTTAAAAAACCAAAAATGTCCTAGGCAATAACAATAAATGTCAAATATAAGTTCATACAGGATATGACATTTTATAAGTATTTAAACCTCAAAAAACATTTTTAACTCTAAAATGGAATTATGATTCCCACATCATAAAGTGTGGGTTAATCTCTTAGTTGCGCCTGACTGTTTGCAACCCCATGGACCATACAGTTTGCCAGGCTCCTCTGCCAATGGAATTCTCCAGGCAAGAATACTGGAGTGGGTAGCCATTCCCTTCTCCAGCGGATCTTCCTGACCCAGTGATTGAACCCAGGTCTCCCACATTGCAGGCAGATTCTTTACCATCTAAGTCACCAGGGAAGCCCATTTCATAAAGGGATTATGAGGATTAAACAGTAAGGCAAATAGAGAAGTTATCATAGCACTGGGTATATAGGCAGCACTTAAAAATTGTCCACACTTTGTTCACTCTCCCCACTAAGATTTTCGTCAACTTCTGCCCATCCCAAGCTAGGTGTACAAGCCGAACACTTGCTGACACTACACTACTGAGGTCTGAGCCACCTCCTTAAGAGTCAATAGGATTTGACATTATTCAGAGATCTTAAACCCCAAATTTTTAGGGCATTAGTTTCAGAGAACTTCTGTACCGATTGCTGGTGTTTACACAAATCTACCCTGCCTTCCACCTATTTTTTTATATCCACCCAGAACCCTCCCAGGGACTATGATTCAGGTACTTTTCAGACACCAACTATCACTAAGGCCTAGAAGCCCCTGCTGAGACCTCTTGATCCCTTACATGTCAACAACACTAGTCTGAGACTCACATTCACTGCCCCACTGAGGCTCCATCCTGCTGACTCCAGTCTATAGAGGAATTCTCCTGTGGGTCCCAGTTCCCAGTCATTTCCTTGCTGGCCACAAGTACTCTCCCTCTCCTCCTAGAATGTGTCATATCTTGGAACGTTGTTGTTCAGTCGCTAAGTCACGTCCGATTCTTTGAGACCCCATGGCCTGCAGCACGCCAGGTCTCCCTGTCCTTCACCATCTCCCAGAGTTTGCTCACACCATGTCCACTGAGCCAACAATACCATCCAGCTATCTCATCCTCTGTCACCCCCTTCTCCTCTTGCCCTCGATCTTTCCCAGCATCAGGGTCTTTTCCAATGAGTCAGTTCTTCACATGAGGTGGCCAAAGTATTGGAGCTTCAGCTTCAGCATCAGTCCTTCCAATGAATATTCAGGACTGATTTCCTTTAGGAAATTGACTGGTTTGGTTTCTTGCAGTCCAAGGGACTCTCCAGAGTCTTCTCCAGCACCACAATTTGAAAACATCAATTCAGTGCTCAGCTTTCTTTATGGTCCAACTTTCACATTTGTGCATGACTACTGGAAAAACCACAACTTTGACTATATAGACCTTTGTCGGCAAAGTGAAGTCTCTGCTTTTTAAAATGCTGTCTATATTTGTCATAACTTTTCTTCCAAGGAGCAAGCATCTTAATTTCATGGCTATAGTCACTGTCTGCAGTGATTTTGGATCCCAAGAAAATAAAATCTGTCACTGATTCTACTTTTTTCCCCCATCTGTTTGCCATGATGTGATGGACTGGTTGCCATGATCTTAGTTTTCTGAATGTTCAATTTTAAACCAGTTTTTTCACTCTTATCTTTCACCTTCATCAAGAAGCTCTTTAGTTACTCTTCGCTTTCTGCTATTAGGGCGGTATCATCTGCATATCTGAGGTTATTGATATTTCTCCTGGCAATCTTGATTCCAGCTTGGGATTCATACAGCCTGGCATTTTGCATGATGTACTCTGCATTTAAGTTAAATAAGCAGGGTGACAATATATAGCCTTGATGTACCCCTTTCCCAATTTTGAAAAAGGCCATTGTTCCGTGTCTGGTTCTAACTGTTGCTTCTTGACCTGCATACAGGTTTCTCAGGAGGCAGGTAAAATGGTCTGGCATTCCCATCTCTTTAAGAATTTTCCACAGTTTGTTGTGATCCACAAAGTCAAAGGCTTTCGTGCAGTCAACAAAGCAGATGTTTTTCTGGAATTCCTTTGCTTTCTCTATGGCCCAACAGATGTTGGCAATTTGATCTGTGGTTCCTCTGCCTTTTCTAAATTTGGTTTGAACATCTGGAAGTTCTTGGTCATGTACTGCTGAAGCCTAGCTTGAAGGATTTTGAATGCTACCTTGTTAGCATGTGAAATAAGCCCAATTGTACGGCAATTTGAAAATTCTTTGGCATTGCCTTTCTTTGGAATTGGGATGAAAGCTGATCTTTTCCAGTCCTGTAGCCACTGATGAGTTTTCCAAATTTGTTGACATGTTGAGTGCAGCACTTTAACAGTATCACCTTTTAGGATTTTAAATAGTTCAACTGGAATTCTATCACCTCCACTAGCTTCATTCATAGTAATGCTTCCTGTGGGAAAAGACCCTGTTGCTGGGAAAGATTGAAGGCAAAAGGAGAAGAGGGTGGAAGAGGATGAGATGGTTAGATTGCTCAGATTCATGTCCATTGAGTTGGTGATGCTAAGTCCGGAAGATAGTAAAGGATAGGGAAGCCTGGTGTGCTGCAGTCCATGTGGTCGTGAAGAGTAGGACATGACTTAGAGACTCAACAACAACAACAATGCTTCCTAAGGCTTACTTGACTTCACACTCCAGTATGTGTGGCTCTAGTGACCACACCATTGTGGTTATCAGGTCATTAAGACCATTTTTTGTATAATTCTTCTGTGTATTCTTGCCACCTCTTCTTAATCTCTTCTGCTTCTGTTAGGTCCTTGCCTAACTAAGCTTGGAATGTAGCCATCACTTTCTACAAGCCTCCACATGAAATGGGAGACACTGAACATATACCATCTCTTGCCCTTCAGCCCCTCTCTCACTTGCTCCTCTACTTACACACTTACACACTTACACACCTCTAGCTTTGATTCAGGTTCCTTTCATATTTATTTGCATCACAGACTAATCAAATGAAAATTAATACCAAAAATATGCCAACACAGGATATGATAAAAGTTTAAACTGTGTGAAGTCTACAAGCATCTAAACAAGGGGGAAAATACCTGTTACAACTTACTATGGAAAGAGCCAAAATCAGGTTATTTTCAGATTTCTTTTGTGTAAGCACCAACTCTGAAAGAGTTGTCACAGAGTGGTAAGTATATCTCTCTCAAGATAAAAATAAAAGACTCAGGAGTTTTATAACAAACCAAGCTGGGTATAAAGGAAAATAGCATACTATTTGATTCCTAACATTTCAGAAATATACCACTTGAGTGTTTTGTTTTATTTTATGAAAAAGGTGAGCATAAAATGGATCTGAAAATTGAATAATATTTTCCCATTTCTAATATATTTTCAGGGCTATGTTCCCATAGATAGCTAGAAGGGAGAGATAATAGCCACTTGAAAAGAAGTTTCTGCTTTTTGTAAGTCTTGGTGTCTTTTATTACCATATGTATGTTTCAGAAAAAGATGATAAGTGTGTCATCTAGTCATATTTTGAATAAATGTTCAACTGATAACAGGGTTAAATGCTATTTCAGAGTTTCATTGACTCTATGGAAGCTGAATATATAAAGCCCATAGCCAGAAATAGTTTTATTGCCAATTTCCTCAGAATTCACAGTCTAGAAGAGTCAGCTAAGAAGCTTTCAGCTAGAAATCCCATTTTATAAATTAAGAAACTGAGCTTAGAGAAGTTTTTATCTTTTAAAAGAAATTTTTATTAGAGTATAGTTGACTTAAAATATTTTATCGGTTTCTGCTGTTTAGAAAAGTGCGTCAATTATACATATACCCACAATCATGTTTTTTTAGATTCTTTTCCCATATAGATCATTTCAGAGCATTGAGAATAGTTCCCTATGCTATATAGTAGGTCCTTATTAGTAATCTATTTATACATGGTAATGTGTCTATGTCAGTCCCAAAATCTCAATTTACCCTTTTCCCCATTTCCTCTCTCATAACCATAAATTTGTTTGCTACATCTGTGACTCTATTTCTGTTTTGTAAATAAGTTCATTTGTATCCATTTTTTAGATTCCACATATAAGTGATATATGATATTTCTCTTTCTCTGTTTGACTTATTTCACTCAGTATGATAATCTCTGGGGCCACCCACGTTGCTGCAAATGACATTATTTCATTCCTTTTTATGGCCGAGTAATATTCCATTGGATATATATTCCACATTGGATAATTTATTAGTGTTAAGTCACAAAAATAATGAATGGAAGAAACACATTCAAACTTTTCCTTTATGACACCAGAGTTGGTAGCTTTGACTCCTTTGTTGTCACTCCCATGCTGAATGGGGAACACAAACGCCCTATGTCTTGTGCACAAAATGAAATTAATTTACATGCAGAATCTTCTCACGGAACTCCTTTGCTACTCAACGTGATCTTAATTAATGTTTGTTCTGATGATATAGTAAATTCAGGGGTGCAATGTCATTTGAGCTGCTAAAGAGCATGAGAATATGGGGAGGCAAACCCTTTACACACTGTGTTGAAGGTATATGCTTATAAATTACAGACCTTCCCTGTTAGCCTCTGACCATTTTGAAGGCATGATATTCCTTTTCTCTTCATTAATGGAATCTGTTACTATATATAACCAAAAATTGCCGATTTTGTAATGAACCTTTAAGATAAGAGAGCAAACCTGCTCTCCTGAAGTTCTGGGACGAATGAAAACTTGCAGCTCATGGTCTTCCCCCTTCTTTTCCCTCATCCTCTGCTCACTTCTACACTAAGTTTCAAGGGCCCTTGAAACTTGTATGGGGACACTCAAACCTGTAATGTTAAAGGTCTGTCTATACCTCATGCAAATAGACCTCATTTGGCCACTTCTCGGGCCTGGGATGTGTCCAATGACATCACAGTGTCCCTTCAGGAGGATCAGGAAGTATGCTCATGCAGCCTTAGAGTAGGGCTTTGGTCCACTTGGGACAGGGAACTCTGAAGACCTGTGTATCAAGACTGTGTCTAGCAGAGGGATGCATAGTGTCTGGTTGGGCCTAGCTTTCTTGATCCCGTTAACTCTTAGGACTAGAGGAGGGACACACCGTAGGAAGGTTTTAAAGTGTAGGATATAAATATGGTACTGGATCTTGCTATGACCTACTTTACAGAATAAGGAAATGAAAACTTGGAATTTTCATGTGCCTCATTCAGACTCAAAAAACTAGTGAGAAGATCTGAACCAATGATTTCTAATGTCAAATCCAAGACATTTCCCACTATACCAGCTGTAGTGTTGTGTTTCTATAGGGAACAGTAACAAATTATCCAGAATATTTAAGAGCAACAGATTCTCTCTTAACTTTTCTCTGCAGGCAAGGCTGGGTTCTCCCTCTGGACATCATCAAAAGGCTCACAACAACTTTATAACCTTTGGGCCTCTGACCTCTAAAGCAGAGAATGGGGCTGATCAAGAGATAGTATATTTGTAAGGGCTTCTGTCTCTTGTGGAGCAGAACTGTCAAAAGTGATGCTTGTTGTGTTGAAAGAAAATTGAAGTTTTGTAAGAGCTGTAACTAGAGATTTCTTCTTATCATAATATATCACTCATCCCAGTTGGTTTCCAGTCTGGACAGGATTGTGGGAAACGAGCATTTCCTTTCTTAGCAATTACAAAGACCAAATTGAGTATCAAGGGGTTCTTAAGATCAGCATTTCTAACTAATTTTCCATTAAATTAACTTTATTTAGTTAGGTTATATTGTAAACATAGAGGATAATATGGTAAAATGTCAGGATAGACTAATACTAAGACAAGCTTTCATGTTTTATTTTAATTCTCTTTGAGACAGAAGCCTTCTCTAAATTGAAGATAATTAATTATTAGTCTTTTATTATTATTATTATCATTCATATGGTAAAGAATCTCCCTGCCATGCAGGAGATCTGGGTTTGATCCCTGGGTCAGGGAGATCCTCTGGAGAAGGAAGTGGTAACCCACTCCAGTATTCTTGCCTGGAGAATCCCATGGACAGAGGGCTACAGACCACGGGGTCGAGAAGAATTGGACAGAACTGAGTAACTTTCACACACACACATTATTATCATTATTACAATGTATTGAGTATGTACTGGAAGTCAGTATGCTATCAAGTACTTTACATACATTTTTCTCCAAACACAATTGAGATTTTTTTTAAGTAAAAAAAAAATGTGGCTCAAAATTCTCAAGTAAACTCATCTAAGGCATTTGCTACTTAGCTAAGAGTGGTTAAGTTGGGATTCTAAGCCAGGTCTGTTTCCCTTCCTGAGTTGTTTGCCTTTTATTTTTAAAATTTATCTAATGGAGATCAAATTTGTGCTTTAACTTTATTCACCAATCTATTTGAGATCCTAGTTGATAGTTTGATTGCAAGGAAGAATGGATAATATTTACATTATTAACCCTAGGAGAAGATGGTATTTTGCATGCAATTTTATACCCCCACATGTATATTCACAATGTTAATACTTTGGGAAGAAGATTCTCTTCGACATCTGCCTCGACTATCTAAAAGAGAATGAGGATCCTGAAAGAATAAAGACAGAGTACTAGGCCTATGTTTGGGAAATAGGGGTTGAGATTTGTGAGCCTAATATATATTGGGTTGGCCAGATAGTTCTTTCAAGATTTTCACAACATCTTATGGAAAAACCCGCATGAACATTTTGGTCAACCCAATATATATGAAGTTACTAAACACCATGGTGTTTAAACACATGTTGCTAAACCACGCAATAAGTAAGCAACAACTCTTCGTGTGTGTGTTGGTGCCAAATCTGGGCAGGTTTCTAGGTTCCCTTCTAAACCTTCCGGGCTGTGCCATAAATCCCAGGAAGGTGACCTATGACCTACATTTCTTGGTTATTTCTCATTCTGTTTTCAGCTTATTCTAGTGATTAGTTGGAAGATCTCACAGAGACTGCTGGTCCCAGGGGCTTCCCTGCCATGCAGTCACTCTGCCCTTCTGGAAGCGTGTCTCCCACCGGCTAAAGTAACTCATTTTTCCCTTAGGGAACCAAAGCCAAACACTAGACCTTCTCTAGCAGCCTGTAATTAAATCTGGCGGGCAAGTCAGCTGTGCCAGTGGGTCAGGAAAGAGAAGAAAAAGGAAGGGGAAGAAGTGGCATTTGTTTCTTGGCTGGTGCTGGTGCTTCTCTGAGAGGGAGGCTCTGGCAGCCGTACAGTGGTGTCCCTGTGCCCAGAATATTCGTGCTTGTTCAGGGCCTGCCAGCTGGCTCCAGAATGGTTCTTCCCAATCAAGAGTTTTTGTGTTCACTCAGCACTGGAGGTTGAAGCACTTTCCTGGTGGTCCATTGCTGCCCGAAGATCTTTTCTGCATTCACCACCTCAGATGATAACACAGCAGAGCTTCTCATATGTTAACATGCAGCACAATTGCTTGAAGGGCTTGTTAAAATAAGACCCCTGGACCGCTCCCCACCGCCCTGCACAGGTATTCTGGTTTAGTGAGGCCTGACATGTCTCACAACTCTCAGGGAATGCAGATCCTGTTTGTTTATAGCTACTAAGGCTTCAGCTGGTCAAGGGAGGAGAAACGAGTTGAGATAAAGGGTCTAAAAACTAGAAAACAAAAAGTGTCTTAGTGAAGATACATAAGAACTCTGTGGTATCTTCAACATAAAATCTTCTCCATAATTTGCTTTAAAACATAGCTGAGGCCATTGTTTATATCAACAACCGAGTAAGGAAATACTGCCCCTTTTCAAATTACATAGCATGAAATGCATGAATCTCAAGTCTACAGTTTGATGAATTTTCATGTATGCACACACCCACTGTGATGAATAAGCTTGTAAGATATAGAACATTTCCATCTCCCCAGAAAGTTCCCTCATGCCCCTTCCTAGTAAATCTCCTCCTACGCCTCCCTTCCAGGAAAGCACTACTTTGATTTAGTTAACAAAAAGTAGTTTTCTTGTTCTAGAACTTCATATAAATGGGAAAATACAATATATACTCTTTTGTGTCTTGTGTATTTTGCTTTGGTCAGCATATTTTTGAGATTCATCATCCTATTGCACGTTCAACAGGTGCTCCTTTTTGTTGCTTGATAGTGTTCCAGTGTATTAATATACAAAAATTTGTTTATCAATTCTTCTATTGATGAATGTTCTGGTTGATTCTAGCTTTAGGCCATTTGAGTAAAACTGACAGGAACATTCTTGTCTAAGTCTTTCCATAGATCAGGGAGTAGGTATATTTAATGTTTTCCAAAGTGATTATATCATTATACACACAAAGAGAACTTCTAATCCTTTCCAGTATTTCATGTTGTCAAGTTTTAAAATATCAGCCATTCTGCTGAGTATGTAGTGGTACTGTTACTGAAATGGAGCTCATACTGCTTGCCACATAACAGGGCAAGAAATTGAGAGATAGGTTATTGGAGCAAGAAACTCTCAGAAAGCCAGCAGACCAAGAAGATGGTGGACTAGTGCCCCAAAGAACTATCTTCCCTAAGTTAGAATTCAGCCTGCTTTTGACTAAAAGGGGAAGGTGTAAAGTCCTGGTTCTGGCCAGGACTCTCCCCTCATAAAGGGGAGGGGATATGTTAATTTCTTCCTCTCTGCAGCCATTCACAGATGTTTCCAGTGAGCTAAACAAAAGTAATTTAGCTTTGCACTTGGGAGGCAGGCAGGGTTCCCAGAGATGGGCCATTATTATTATAAGCTTATAGGTAATACCCTTTTAGTGATTAATTTGTAATATAATAGAAAGTTTCTTCCTTATTACAGTATCCCATTGTGATTTAGTTTACATTTTCCTGATGACTAACTATGTTGCCTTTTTATACAGTTCGATATAAACAATGAGATGCAAACAGCCAACTCATTGGAAAAGACTCTGATGCTGGGAAAAATTGAAGGCAGAAGAAGAAAGTGACAGAGGATGAGATGGTTGGATGGCATCACTGATTCAATGGACATGAACTTGGGCAAACTCCAGGAGATGGTGAGGGACAGGAAGGCCTGGCATGCTGCAGCCCAAGAGTCAGATACGACTCAGAGACAGAACAACAATAATGATGTTGAGCATTTTTTATTATATTTTATGACTACTCACATACCTTTCTTTCTCTTTAAGTTTTCTGCCTACTTTAAGTGTTTTGGACTGTTTGGCTTTTTATTATTGAGCTCATTATGTATTATGGTTATAAATCATCAGTTAGATATATATAACATAAACATTTCTGCAACTGTGTACTTTTTCATTTTCTTAAAGGTGTTTTTGATGAGCAATTTATAATTTTGCTAAACTCTATTTAATTTTTATAGCTAGTATTTTTGTGTCCCTTGTAAGAAATCTTTGTCACAAACATATTCTCCTATATTTTCTCTTTCTATGAGTTTTGCAATTTCAGCTTATTTGATACCTCGCAAATGAATTTCAGTATATGGTGCAAGTTTGCAACTTTTAAATGACTCCTTTTTGTTTTCATTACCAGGGACATCAGAGTCCAATTTTAAAGTTAATTATGGCCATAACGTTGGACTTCCCTGGTGACTTAGACGGTAAAGAGTCTGCCTGCAATGCGGGAGACCCAGGTTCCATCCCTGTGTCAGGAAGATCCCCTGGAGAAGGAAATGGCAACCCACTCCAGTATTCTTGCCTGGAAAATTCCACGGATAGAGAAGCTTGGCAGGCTACAGTCCATGGGATTGCAAAGCACTGGACATGACTAAGTGACTAACATATGGCCAAAATGTTAACTTTTATGGTTATGATATTTGTATTCTTCTTTTCCTTACTGCTTATTTTCTACTTTAATTTTTTCTTCTTATTGTATATTACTTTTACTTGTGTATTACTTTTAAGAGGGGAAGTATTTATAAATGTTTATACTTATATTAAATAAGTAGGATTCCCTTATTTATCCTAGTAGATAATTAGACTTAAAGTTTGCTACTTAGTATTTTCTTCTGTTGTAGAATATCAAGAACAGTGGAGGCCCCAAGTAAAGGTCATCTTTGGATAATATCCACCCAACTGAATAAGAAATATTTAATGAAATTCAGATTAACATCTCCTGTAATCAGTGTGGAATTTCTGTCAAATTTCTGTCAAAGAATTTCCCTGATCCAGCTCACCTGTGTTTGGTTTTGGTCCAAATGCCTAGAATTCCTGATGCTGTGAAAGACTGAAGGCAAGAGGAGAAGGGGACAGCAGAGGATGAAATGGCTAGATAGCATTATTGACTCAATGGACAGGAGTTGGAGCAGACTCGGGGAGATAGTGAAGGACAGGGAAGCCTGGTGTGCTGCAGTTCATGGGGTCGCAAAGAGTAGGGCACAACTTAGCGACTAAACAACAACAATGCCATCAGTCAGGCTTCTGTCTGCTCTTTTTGGTTAGGGAGATAAAGTGAAAAGGATGTGTTTTGCCTCACCAAGCCTTATCTCAATGTTAACACACCTGTGTTTGCGGTACAGTACAAGGAAGAATGAGAATGTGAGTCAGATGCCGTGACAATATATTTCCTCTTAGCAAATAAGACATGTGTGCTGGCCCGCCTGTCTTTCCACTAGTACTGCCTTACCACCAAATAATCAAACTCCGTCATCCAGAGCCATGTATTTACATATCATTTATTTACAACTCTGTTTAGTGTATCAATTAGATTTCTCATAGGCTTCAGCATAATTAAGGCAAGCTATTTACCATGCCAGATACCAAGCCTGACAGCTTTATTTTCTAGCCAGCCTATCTCTCTTTCAAAGAAAATTTAGTAGAATGGAAGTAAGTAGCAGTGATGTTGTTAGATAATTCTAAATCTTTTGTAATTTATATGAAATTATAAATAAGGTCTTTGTAAACATTGGCATTTCGTTAGTAATGCATTTCTTGTCATACACTTCACAGTCTATTGTGGTATATTAGGATGTCTGGACTCTCCTTTGAGTTACTGACTTTGATTACTTGTTGAAACCTTTTTCTTCTGTGTGGACTTTCTGGTCTGCCATTTCTCTTCTGCTTTTCTGTTTCTCTGAAAACTATTACTCCATGCATTGAACCTTAAAAAAAAAAAAAAAAGCCTTGGAGAAGGTTCACTGATTCTGAAGAAATAAGTTTAGCATTAGTTCTTGGAGAATAAGGAAGCATCATAACATAGAGTGACCGTGCATAGAATTCAGCATCTACCATAAGAACAATTGATCTGCTGCTTTTCCTGGGCAATTTAAAGGAGACCGAGAGAAAACTTATATGGTCAAAACAGGCAAGAGATAGAGGGATTTCATTTCCAGAAGCTAGAGATTTTGGGGGACTCACCAGCAGCAGTGGTAGAAATAGCATAACATAGAAGTCTGATGTGCTCAAGATCTAGAGCAGGTTCCCGTCACTAATTCACTTTACTACCTGAGAAACAGAAGAGGACTAAGAAGTACTAAGTGTGTACTGTTTATAAGACATTCAAGTACATACTTTTAATTAAATTCTTCAAGGCATGCCTAGCAGCTAAGTGTTATCATCCCCATTCCACAAAAGAGAATACCAAGGCCCAGAAAGTTTAAGTAACTTATCCAAGTTTACACGGTTACTAAGACAGAGTTCAAGCCTGATTCCAAAATTCAAGCCCTTGTACAATACCATGCTGGCTCCTTGAGCTTCAGTCTGCTCATGAGTAAAGGGAAGGAGTGCTAGCAGAGGCTTTCTGATGTCTCTTTGGTCTTCAGCATGCTCTCATTTTACATGCAAAAGGGACATGAAAGCTGTAAGAGATAGGAGTAATAGAAATACACAATGCACTTTAACTTCGGGCACAATTTTCCTTCTAACATAGTGTTATCTTCCAAAACTACAAAAGGAATGAATGTCGAAATCCAAAGTTACAAGAAGATACGACTTCAGATTTAGAACCAAAACAGCAACACAAATGCTACATGTTCATTCTCTCCATACTTCGCAGAAAAGATCTTTAAAAATAAAATATAAATTACACAATGCAACAATCAGCACATCAATTATTAAAATTATCAGATTAAAAACTTGGTCATCGTGAGGTTTCAACTCTGACTCATTATTTTTAAACTGAAAAATAATAAAGCTTTTAGAAATGATTGTCTTATTTTACTCTGCTTTTCAAAGTGCTTTATGTTTTGACTGAAAGCATTAGACTTGTCCAAATATTTCCCACATGATTACTGGCTGGGAAAATGGGATGAAAGCCAGAAAGAAGGAACCAGGTATAATACTCATTTCCAATGAGAGGTCACCAAGAGCAACAACATTGTAGGCAAATGGATGGTTTTCTTTCTACACTGAAATGTGCTTCTAAACATAATGTTGAACATAAAACTAACTGAACTTGGGAGGCAGCCACTTTTGGGGAAAATTCTTACATGAACATTTCCTAGATATCATGAATCCCATCGTCATTTCTATTTCTAACATGAGAAACTAACGTGACAATTATACTACTCTACACAAATGCGATCAAAGAAAAGGGGAAGGTAGGCTTTATATTTGTAAATAAAAAATAAACGTTTTGTCAGCCTCTGAGTTACATTTTCAAAGGAGTTGGATTTTCTCTTTATTACTAGTTGAGTCTTGGTTTTCTAAGTTGTATTGCTTATGTCCCTGAACCAATAAAATCTTACAGTGAGTTGCTATTGTTTTATGGAAGATGGCACTTTTTTTTCCCGCTTTGTCCATTATTTATGAATCCTCTATTAGGAGTTTGAAGCAATCAAATGAACCCAGCAGAAAACTGCCGGAGCTGTAAGTTTTTCAGCTGGGACCTTCATATCTAAACTTTCCCATACATTTTATCAAATCCCCAGAATGTATCTAAGGGTCACGCTTCCATTATTCCTATATGGTGAAGCTAAGCAATGTATAAAAGCATTATTTTATTATATTTGAAACAGAACAAAACAAAACACCACATATTTGGGTATTTTACTTAAAAGTGTTGGCAATCTAACCTGATACTTCACAGTGAAAAGAGGAAGTACTTTTTTCTTTTCCTCACACTTAGTAGGCTAAAGATTGTAAGTTGTTGTTAATGATATTTAAATCTAATTTTAAGCAGATACTCAGTTTACATCTTAAAAGCATTCAAATGATACAGCTAATTCCTATTCACATTCAAAGATAGTATCCCATTGCAAAGAATAGGAGCTTAATTTGTAAATTCTCCGGTCCCACAGCCTGCCAAACCAGGGGCTAAAGACCAGACTTGCCTAAACTCGCAGAAAGGGAGAAAACTGCAGAGGGCTGCAAAGGGAGCTAGGGGCTTTTGTTCTGGTTGGATGCGGAGAGAGGGACAGGTCAGTCATAGCTTTCTTGCCTTTCTTCCCCATTCACTTGGGACGGGGGCTTTTACCTCAGACTAAAACTTATCTAGCTCTGGGTAGACTTGGGTCCTGAGAAGTATATGTGAAGTATTAGCACTCCCCGATGTATTTGGGGAACACTGCTTTCTTAACCAGTATGAAAAACTTAACAGAGTACTAGATAACACTTGATAAGCTATTATGTAACTATTTTCTGCACTTTCAATTTCCCTATATGCCTCAAATTATTTTACCTTCCATAGAAAAAGTAAGGTAAAATTAGCTGTAAAAGATGTATTTGAGCCTCTAAATCCTTGAATATTGTAAAGATACACACAAGGGAGTAATAATTATGACTTATTCTCTCCGTCTTTCATGCCCACTTTCTTAGTCAGCTGTGATTAAACCTTAATCAACTTGGAACAAGGTTACTGTAAGTATCACAGCTAAATACACTAAACACTGAATAAAACATGAAACACTGCATGACTTTTAATAAAAAGGCAAGGAGTAACTCATATTTTCCTTTCTCTTAAGCAAATGACCTGAATACCATCGGGCACCTACCCTAAGACTGACTCTAAAACATGTCATCCTACTTGAACACCTTCTCAATCAAGTCATCTTATTACATTCTTTGAATGAATCTTGGTATTTTTTTGCAAACCAGGTCAGAGCATATTTTGGGTTATTTTATATTTGTGATGCCAATAAAAATGTTGAATTCAGTTATTTAAAAACTCATCAGAGTGAGTACTGTAAGTAAAACAACTGGGAGTTGTCTGGCAATTTACTTTACAAACATTATTTGAAAACTTATTTCAATTTGAAAAAGCAATTAATACTTAAGAATGATGTCTTCTCCTAATTGCTTGGAAGATTTACAAGTTTCTGATTTTCCAAGCAATATGGTGTTTATAATAAATCTCCCAGAAGTCTAGCAGAGTAGCAATTTTTTTTAAATGCAAGTATTTTTTCCCTAATATTTTTCTTCTAATGATAATAGTTTCCATGGCTTCTTTGCAACATTCTGGAGTGGAATATGAGCAGCATAAGGCAAAATTGTGATTGTTGAGGAAAAAGGACATTTCAATGGAGTATGTTGGAATTGATATTGGATTTATTTCCAGACTCTTAAGTTCTGTAGAAGGGCTCTGTGTAAATGTGTTCATGGAGTGTTAGATCTCATTATTTTTTGTTTTGTTTCTTCCAAAATGAAGATAAGTCCTCTTGGGGGAAAAAGTCAGTCATTTTTTAATACAATCAAGAGTTAATAGAACAGAATGAAATCTATATTTCATAATGCTCTGAAGCTAAAGCCAAAAGCTGCCTCTATCATACAATTGTGTTGAAATGCTTTTATGAAGGCTTGATTAGAGAATTATTAGTTTGATCAAGATAGTTTTTAGGAATTTTTATATTTTTTAAATTATTTAAGTGCAATCATTTTAAATGCAAGGGGAAATTTTGCCTATCTTCTTTTTTTTTTATTTCTTGAAACAAAAACATAAAAATTAGGGGAAAAAATTAAAGAAAACTTCAAGTAAAAGCTTTTGGTGACACAAAATATGATGCTGCTGGAATAGAGCATAAATAATTTGCATTTCTCTGAGAAAGAAGAACTAGATATATACATTACTAAAGTAAGGAGTTATGATCTGACTTAACCCTCTTTAAAGATTGCTTTAGTGTGAACTTCAATACTCAAACTTCAAAATTTTAATAACAGAACAGCATCATGGTTACCTATCACTTTAAAAGTGCACATTTGTTTTATGTCTATGCATACATTTTAAATGCATGCTGCTGTTTTTCCTATTCAAATGTTTTCTAGTCTTATCTGTTTGGATTTTTCCAATTTTTATAAGAACGTAAAGATGAATCATTTTATTTTATCTAGTAAATACAGAAGCTATATCCTATGGTGGTATAGGGGGCTGAAGAAGATTTCTTTAAAAGCAGTACAACTTCCCCTATGAGGTTTTGGACTGTCCCATAGATGTTTGTCTAACAGGCACAAACACCACAAAGTATCCAGGCTCACCCGGGACCCAGACATCCGAAAGTCCACCCCAGAATACTGGCAGCATCCAGAGGACAGTGTGCTCCTTTAATGGGTACCGTTTTCTTTCCAGGGAAATGAGTCGAGGCAGAGGATTCTCCACGGAGGACTCCATAGCTAGAAAACCAATTCTAGCTCTGAAAGTAACAGTGTTCAACTTCCTGTTTGTGTACTCCCTCAAGGGATTTGAAAATCAGTATAACTCCTTGCAAAACTTTAAAGTGACATCAGAAATTTGTCCAAAATGTAAGTAAGTACAAATTAAATAATTTCCAACTTATTTTAAATATTCCCTTTTAAAAGTAAAATGGTTACAAAATTTTAAACTGCATCCTAGGGAATATAAATGCTAAAGTGATTTAATCCTCTATTATCATCCATCTAAAAGAATAGCAGTTCAAAAATAAGGTCTTATTAACAACTGGAAATTTAAATTTTTCCTTTTATTTTTTTGAACTTGTTTTTCCATTTCCCTTCCTTATCAGATTTTATTCTAATTTCATACAATCTTATTTATGTAACATAGTTTTATTCTTTTTTAAATAAGAAAGTAATATATTTCCTTATTATGCTTAGTGCACCTGTTCCTGAAAGTGACAATGTGAGTAAATCCTAAACAGGGAAGCAAGAGAGAAAGTTTTTCTCTAGCAGTGATGATGATGAGGAAAGTGGTAAAGACACAGATGTCATGAGGTCAAGGCAGGAGCCGGCTATTCCTTTCAGTTGGTCCAGGCCTTGGTCTGCCTACCATTGCATCTTCTAACATACATTCTCCAGTGATGGTGACTGTTAACCCCACTCAGCCTTCTGTCAGTCTTCACAGAAAAGTCAATGTAATTTTATTCTTAAAAGTCTCTGTTACAGGCTATTATACTTCTTCACAGCAAAAATGTAAGCTAAATTTACTTTTTAAAAATTTCTTACGTGCTAAATGTTAAAAAAACTTCTCCTGAATTTTCCAGGGGATCTTCCTGACCCAGGTATTGAATCCAGGTCTCCTACACTGTAGGCAGATTCTTTACAATTTGAACCACCATGAAGAATCCATGATTAGCAAAAAACCTGTATTACTGAGTTATGTTTAATATAATTGTGTTAAAATATTGATAAATAAATTAAAAATAATAAAAAGTAACATTTTAAAAATACCTCTTTTTTGTATGCATATTTCTCAATGAAATGGATCAGTCAGAATTTTCCCACATGGATCTAAATATGAATACTACTTACTATTAGAATGAGTTAGGGGTTTAGTATTAATCCTATTCTTGTTTGTCATTTTAACTGAGGTTAGTGTTAAAAATCCTTATTTGTAGATGGGGATGGAAGGACACTTAATTATTATAGTTATGACACTTAAATCTTGACTTGCAAACAGCTTCTAGGTAAAAATTTATACTGGTATATCATAAAAAATTATTTTTAAAGATCTATAAGCTGAAAATTTATTTAACCCCCTTCATTTTTGTGGAAAGCAAAGAACTAGAGACTGTCTGATTTGTTACCCAGACATGAAATTCTTTTCACTCTTTTACTCCTATATCAGCATAGTTAGTATTTTCAAGTATCCCTTGTCTGGTATCACTGCTAAAATGTTTTCACTCTAGGGCCATGCAATGAATGAAAAATATGACTTTCTCTTGTAAGGTTGCAAAAGGGCAATAATAAATGTAGATCCACAGACCCTTAGTGAAGAATTCACAGGAAAGGTATGGCTCTGAAAATATCCTTAGCTCTATCTGTGTCCTGGACAGATTTATGTAAACCCCTATCTGAGTTCTCTTTTTGAGGACCACTGTTTTGAAGCATCTGTGGTCCCTTGATGTCCTAAGAATTTTTAAAGGAAAAATTAATAGGAAGATAGACTGTTTTAACGGCTCTGCTACTGATGACTTTTCTATAGTATTTTTAGTTAATGAGTCTTATAGCCCTTGCCTTGACGTAACTAACATAATAAGTCAGTGTAGTATAGTAGAAGAGGACTGGATTTAAGAGTCCAAAAGCATGGTTTCACCTATTACCTCTGCTCTTAACTGCTATTTGCCTGTAGAAAACATCACTTTAATTCTCTGGACGTCAGTTTTCTCATTTGAAGTTGGACTAGAACAGTGTTTCCTAAAGCTAAGTGGCATAATTTTAGGTGGTATAGCTATAAACTTTCTTAATCTGTAATACATTTCTTTTATGGTTTGTTAGAAAAATCAGCGAACTAATCAGCATGCTAAATCTATGATTCTAGGGACTTCCCTGGTGGTCCAGTGGCAGCTAAGACTCCACACTCCCATTGCAGGGGACCCAGGTTTAGTCCCTGGTCAAGGAACTAGCTCCCACATATGGCAACTAAGAGTTGACATGCCATAACTAAAGATCCCGAGTGACTCAACTAAGACCCAGTGCAACCAAATAAATAAATTAGAACATAATTTTTTTAAAAAACTATGATTCTTGAATATAGTTTTAAAAAATGAATCTAAAAGAGGGAATATTTAAGATTTTTTAAAATAATCTATTTTTTAAAAAATTAAATAACAAGATACATAAAATCCATGAATATAGCATGGGAATTAATTAAGTTTGAGAAACATAGTTACAAATACTCTGTTCCACCAAATCCTAACATTGTATGATTTTATGAAAAAGAACTGGAAGAAAATAAAAATGAAAGGAGGAAACATGGGAGAAGAGAGAAAGGGAGACAGGAAGAACTTTATGAAATAGACTTTAAGTAAGTCTATTTCTCAGTAGGCTTGTAAAAGTGCCATAGTCATGGATGGCACATATCAACCCACATCAGAAACTCAAAAAGCAAGTTCAGGCAAATTATTCAGTTAAACATTCATAGATAGATGTTTTAAAGGCAGAATAACAATTATGCGAGTCAGGCTTTCTCAACTGGCTGAGCATAAGCTAAAATCTTTACCACGTCTGCACCGCCAAGTGATGTGGCAATTTGATGTAATTACCTGGGCAAGGCAGGCAAATAAAACTTACCACAAAATTCAGGGGACTGAGTTACACACATACATCATCTATCTTTACTGATCAAATTATCCAGGTAATCTATTCACCTTCTTGTCACATCCCCTGTGTTGCCACAGCCAATTCCAATGCTGGAATTTTAATTAAGACGGTCTACTGAGAATATGGGGGCTTCCCTCGTAGTTCAGTCAGTAAAGAATCTGCCTGCAGTGCATCACACCCAGGTTGGATCCCTGGGTCGGGAAGATGCCCTGGAGAAGGAAATGGCAACCCACTCCAGTATCCTTGCCTGGAAAATCCCACGGACAGAGGAGCCTGGTGGGCTGCAGTCCATGGGGTCGCAAAGAGTCGGGCATGACTGAGCGATTTAACACTACAACTACTACTACTACTGAGAATGCCCTCCAAATAAGTGTGGGGTTTTTCCAGATTATTAAAGAAATACAACCTTTAAAAAGTTAATCATTACTCATAAATAAAGAATACAGTGAATTACTCTATATTAACGTGAACAATTTTCTAAGCCTTGTACATCTTGGGAGTAATGTGTAAATACATCCAGCTAGTTATATAAAAATATTTTTCACTTCATTTTTATGTTATCATGGTCAATTTCCTTGGACTCTTATAAGTAAGATATTAAGAATAAAACCTACCTTTACGTGTCCTAATCTTTTATTTTAGAATCAATATAATGAAAATTGTTCAGCTAAATAAAAATCTTTAATGTGCACACACAAACACACGTACATGCACACATGCACACTGGTACACATAAATAAACACCACCAAAGTTTCTTTTAGAAATGTCATAGTCAATACATATTAAGGATGGACCAATCCAAGAAGTATGTAAAAAGTGAATCTCAGTTATGCCTTCAGCTAATGCCTTGCTTCTCTTCTTGTCCTATATACTAACAAAGAAAGAGCGGTCACCCTGTATGGTATAGCTTCGGTGTCTCTTGGATCTCAAGTGCCTTTTCTCTAAACAACCATAGTAACTTTATATTTATGACTTTGTGAAGCAATTTCCATTTTCCCTATTCAGTATGATAACATTACGGGATAGTGACACCTAGAGAAAAACTGATCAGTTTCTCTGAGCATTTCTTTTTCTAGAAACATTTAAGATATCAAGGCAATACTAATAACAGCTGCCATTTATGGGAAACATTACTAGTAGTGTAGCTGTTATGTGTAAAAAAATCTTTATCACTCCTCACAACATTGTAAGGAGATATTTTATGTATAAATTACTAAGCAATGCTCTAAGAGTAATATGCCCAGAGGCATACAGATAGTAGTGAGATCTGAACCTAAATCCATCTTTTACTGAAGCCAGGAAAACTTTTTTCTATTCCACACCAATCCCTTATTATTAATGATTACTGCTTAATGTTTGTTGAATGAAACCTAATTCTCAAATATGCTCTTTCCAGATGGGCTTTGATAGCAGATGTCAGTCCAAAATCCTTAGGTAGCTAGGATCAAGCAGAAAAAGGTTGGAAATTTTCCAATCGACTATGAGTAATAATGAGGCAATCTGGATAATATATAAACCCATTCACACCAACTCTTCTCCAAATCCCCCAGAGCACTTTTATTTAGCAGGGCAGGCCAGAGAAGCCCAACTGGCTGCCTGG
The DNA here is from genome assembly GCF_019320065.1 of Cervus canadensis. NCBI lineage: Eukaryota > Metazoa > Chordata > Mammalia > Artiodactyla > Cervidae > Cervus > Cervus canadensis. Next base: position 48,809,484 of record NC_057399.1, read on the forward strand.
AAGGAAAGGTGGGTCAAGAGAAGCTTTGCTGTAACAGGGGGCAGGTCATTCTATCACCAATATAATCCTGGAAGGGTGCAGTTTTCCTAAGTGTCCATCCTGAGACAATCCAACGTTGATTGAGCCATATCACTGCAGTAAGTCTATGTTCCCCTGAATATCCCAGAATGAGGGGAAGCTGACAATGTGAACACTCAGTGGTGAAATATCTGAGGATAATGCTCCTTGAACACTTGCAGGTTGTCACACACATTATTAATGTAAGTCATCATGTGCTATAGGCATTCTGAATGAAGCTCTGTTAAATTTATGTGCAAAATACCAAAGACTAGGCTAAAATATAATAGCAATAAGCCCACATGCAGACACTGGAACAAAGGACTAGGCCTATTGCCAAGAAAAAGTTAGATAATGCTTATAAATCACACTGGGAAACACTTTCTCCATATTACTCCATATTAATCCGTACCATCCCTTTGTAGCAGAGTATGGCATGTTTTATTCTTTCCTTTTTCCAAGTTAGGAAACAGGTTCAGGGAATAAATAAAATTTATTGAATACTAATGTGTCCCAGTTTCTGTGTTTAGGAAATAGCTCACATTATGTAATTTAACCTTGTCACAAACTTAAGAGGGAAATTTCACCATTACTCTATTACATAAGCAAATTAAACACAGAGAAGTAAATCATCAATAGTCATGTGGCTGGTAAGTGGTCCGCTGAGATTCTAGCACAGGTCTGTCTGACTCTAAAACTCCTTTAGCACCATGCTGCATTTATTTGATAAGAATTTAAGGGATTTGCTCAGAGTTCGCAATCTCAAAACCATCTCTGTTGATTCTAAAGTCCTTTCTTTTTCCATAACCACAATCTCCTCAATATTGAATCTAGTAAATGGATTTTGAGTGGATTCTTCCTTGCTAAGAATCTCTAAAGTGAAGTGATTTACTCTACAATGGCTTCCATCCAGTTAAGAGGCATATCCACCAGGAATAAATATTTTCTGAATACCCCCACACTGTAATAAACACTGCTGAGCTCACCAAAATGAACCCAATGGCTTCCGAAACTTCTAGCAGCAACATGTTTCTCTAAAACCAACGAAAATAGGTATCTTCTCAGGTTATGTGTTTACTGTAAGCAGGAGTAGGGAAATAAAACAACTCCATTTCCCTTTGTGTTTTTTGAGGAAGTGAGGTTGAAAGCCCAGCTTTTGCCTTTGAATCATATACCTTGGATCGTAGGTCAGGCAAATTGGTGGTCACCTTCAGGTCCTAACCCGCAGAGCAATCCACCTCAGGAAGCCTCGTCATTCAGGAAAGTTAGGTGCCAGGTTCCACAAACCTGGACTTGCTGGGGGAAGGCCTCTTCAGCCAAGAGCAGCACAACCAGCAAGGGGTAGTGGGAGGTGGAAGCAAGCTCAAGGCTGGCAAGGAGGCAGGGTGAGTCACTCTTTTGATGTGGAGTGGTTATTCCAAAGACAGCCAAGGTGAGCAAGCATTTCCTTCCCCTGACTATTCTGACTACTGTGCAACAGCCCCTTTGTATAGGCAACTGAGTCAAAGGACAGGAAGGCTACGGAACCAAGGGAGCGGACATTGCTAGTATGCAATGTAATACAAGTTTTACTGAGATGAATTTGGTCTTAGCCTGGTAACACTTCAGTCTGCTCTATAAAGTAGTTACCTCTTTACTGTATTTCTAAAGCCCTTCCCGCACTGCTCCCTGTTCTTACTGGGGATGCCAACTGAGAGGTGTCCATATTTAGCAAGACCTTTTCAGCAGAGTTAACTAAAGGACTCCACTAAATTTAGTGAAAAGGTTTGTGTATGCATTTGTCTGATTGTCTTACTTATAGAATGAAAATGTCATCAAGCAAAGATTATTAAACCCCTTGGTGGTTCTGGGAATGCCTGGCTCGTTCATAGGAACAGAAGATTCAAAGGCTGGGTCATATTGGATCCATCTGGCCCAGATGGGTCTAGTTTCACTATAGAAAGCAGATGGAAAGTACTGCTATTCCCAGTGGCTTCGACTTGGGCCTGATGTTGGTGTTTCAGTATGCTTCCTGCTGCTTTTCTGCACTCTTCCTGGGAGCAGCGCCTAGAAGCCTGATTGACATTTCCTAGACCTCATGTGAATTCTGGTATAGGATCCTCTAATAAGAGACATTTGCATGAGATTTAGAAGGTGAAAGAGAAGGCACCATTATTGCTTTGGCCATAGCAAGACACAGAGAGTCTTTGGCAGACAGGGATCTGATCTTCTGCCAGTGACTTCTGAGGACCCTCCTTCAAATCACCCACTTTGGCATTGCAGACAGCTGAGATAGCCCATGGAGGTTCCTTGAAACTCCTGCACTTTCTGATTTCCTGAACTTTAATGGTAGTTTCTCTGATTTTTCTTGTCATCCATGTTTTGTAATTCCTTCAATTCCTTCCTTTTTAAAATAGCTAGAGATTGCTTTTTCTTTGACAAAACCCTGCCTGGTACCCGCTTTAAAAGGTCAAGGAATGCATCCAAACAATTTGCTTTCTACAACTTACTAAGGATCTATTTCTGTCCAGTTATTCATCTTTTTCAAATTTTTTCAAAAATATTTTCATTGAGTAATTCTTCTTGAGGCAATGAACTACAAAATGTACTACCGAGTCATAAAGTGTATTTCATTTGTCAGCTCCTTTTAAAAGTATTTCAAACCCTGGGGCATCTCTGGCGTAATATTAATTAAATATATATTCATCTGCCATATGTCCTTTATCTTGTTATGGTTATTGATCATATTTAAAGTATTTTGGTTGTTTAACCTCTTCTTAGATCAGAGAATATAATTTTTAACCTGAATTTCATTTTTTAAACTTAGTTGTCCTTGACTAAACCTTTTCTGGACAAAAAGTAGAAGGAAAGACAGAACTGAGTTAATTCTTAACAATAGTATCTGAAGTATTGAAGTATTATATATAAGCTGAGTAAAGAAACAAGATAAGACTTTGAGAGAAATTATCTCTGTAAATTAATGCCTTCCCTTCACAGAGATCAGTCTTAATCTTTGTTTCCTCCTGTCTCTTTTACATTTATTTTATTTTCATTTCCCAACTAGCAAAGGAACTAGGCTTATTTTAGATACTACTTACTTGAAGCTCAATACAGTAGGTAAGAGATCTGAGTAGCTTAAACTCTAAACTTTGTCATTGTTGGATAAGCATCTAATCAAAATGGAGTGAATAAAATATAGATGAATAAAAATAAAAATAGATGAATGAATTTAACATTGTTGGGTACACTTTACTTTTGCATGCAGGAACTATACTGACTGAAATACTCCGTGAGATTGTGGATAATGCTGTTTGATTACTTGGCTTTCTCAGAAAGTAAGAGTTTAGGTGTTCACTGTCCAAACTTGATCATGTCTCCTCCCTTTGGGTTGTACCATGAGACTTTCAGTATAAATCAGTAGTCATAGATTGGAAGCCCAGACCACAGACCAAAGATGGTCTGCAGATTCAGTCATTCATTCATTAACTCATTAAAAAAAAAAAACATTGATCAAGTTTCTATTATGTGAAGGTTCTGTGCTAGGCACTAGGAATATAGCCATAAACAAAACAACCCAAAATTTCTGTCCCCAAGAAGTTTACATTTCACTGTTGTAAGAGTCAGGGGGAAAAGTCAAATAAATAAGATATATATATGTTAGATGGTAAGTGATTTCTAGCAAAATCAAGCAGGAAAGAGGCACAGAGAGTTGGAGAGAAGATGCGATTTCAAATAGGGTGACGAGGAAAGGTCTCACTGAAAACAGGATATTTAAGACAAGACTTTAAGGAAGTGAAGAAGGGTGAGCTGTATGACTCTTTAGGGAAAGGGCCTCCAGGCAAGGAAGTGCTGGTGCAAAGGCCTCGAGACAGGAGTGTGTTGCAGCTAGACACATTGAATGAATGAGGGTGAGAGAGATTAGAGAGCTGTAGGAAGGGGATCGTAGAGATAATGAGGGCCTGCTGGTGGCCATGGTGAGAGCATGGTAGATAGCATAGGTAGATGTATTCTGTTAGTGGTCAGCCCATTGGTTTAAAAAAAAATCAGTTAACTTCTAATACTTTAAAAGTAGGACATTTTATATAAACATTCCAATGTCTAATATCCCTTGGGAAAAAATAAGATTTGGCAGCATTAGTTATATATTACCACACTGTGACCAAAATGCTGAGCAGTAGCTGCCCCTTTAATATGATTCCAGGGCTCTCCAGTGACCCTTGTGTACATGTTAAGTCACTTCAGTTGTGTCCAACTCTTTGTGACCCTAAGGACTGTAGCCTGCCAGGCTCCTCTGTCTATAGGATTCTCCAGGCAAGAATACTGGAGTGGGTTGCCATGCCCTCCACCAGGGGATCTTCCGGACCTAGGGACTGAACCCACATCTCTTACATCTCATGCGTTGGCAGTCAGGTTCTTTACCACTAGTGCCACCTGGGGAAGCCCCAGTGACACTTATTCCCCTATTTTTCTCACACATGCCTGCTCCACTAGGACCTGAAGAGGTTTTTGTTTGTACCTTATCAAAGAAGAGCTGATTAGGTAGTTAATTTACTGAAGCACATGGAATGCCCTTTGACCTGCCTTGATATCTTCCTAGTCAAAATTTGGATGGAATGACTCTGGGCATTGGGGGCTTCTGTCCTGGCTAAGCACCCATGTTGTTCTCTAAATGACCACAAATCACTAGCATAAATATGTGACAAGAGTAACAATGTCAGCACAATAACAGATAAGATTCAGGTGTCTGCCCACTGTACACTCAGGAAGACATGGCTATGGATCAGCCTGTTAGAAACTGTTGTATTGGTTTTACTTGGGGCATTTTTACTTGGGGCATTAGTTGGGAGCATTAATAACTGTCTTTCAGTTATTTTATTTTTGTGTGTATAAGTGACCTACAACACTATGCTAATTCAGAGGGCACAACATAGAATTTAATATTTCTATACATTACAAAAGGATCACCAAAATAAGTGCAGTTACCATCTGTCACCACACAAAGTTATTACATTATTATTAACTATGTTCCCCATGCTGTACATTTTATCCCCATGACTCATTTATTTTGTACCCAGAAGTCTGTACTTCTAGTTTCCCTCAGCTATTTCCCTCATGCCCCCACCCACCTCCTCTCTGGCAACCACCTATTTGTTCTCTGTATCTATGATTGTGTTTCTGTCTTGTTATATTTGTTTGTTTGTTTTGTTTTTCAGATCCCATACATAAGTTAAATCTGTGGTATGTCTTTCTCCATCTTACTTAGTTCAGTTAGCATAATATCTTCTAGGTCCATTCACCTTGTCTCAATATTTCATTATTTTTAATGACTGAGTAGTATTCCATTATCTAAATCTTCTTTATCCATTTGTCTGTTGGCAGACACTTATGTTGCTTTTATATCCTGTATATTTAAATAATGTTTCTATGAATATTGAGGTGCATATATCTTTTCCAATAAGTATTTTCATTTTCTTTGGATAAATACTTGGAAGTTGAATTGCTGGATCATATGGTAGTTCTATTTTAATTTTTTGAGAAACCATCATACCGTTTTCCATAGTGGTTGCACCAATTTAAAGTCCCACATATCATGCACAAGGGTTCCCTTTTCTCCATGTCCTCACCAACATTTATTTGCTTTTTTGATGTCAGCATTCTGACAGGTGTGAGGAGATAGCTCCTTGTGGTTTTGATTTGCATTTCTCTGATGATTCATGATGCAGAATGTATTTTCATGTATTTGTTGACTATCTCAATATCTTCTTTGGAAAAATGTCTCTTCAATTCCTCTGCCCAATTTATTGTTTGCTTTTATATCCAGAGTTCTAGTTTTTTGACAGATAACAGTGAGGAATAGAGTTTAGCTGTGTTTCCACATGCCTTTGTATGGTGGAGGTGAGCAAGAAGAGAAGCAGGGAGAGAAAAGGTGTTGTCCAAAGTCAAATAAAATGAAGCTCTTTAAATTTGTGGTATGCATGTCCTCTACTAATTGCCAATACCAAGTAATTGATCTGGACTGTTTGGAAAATCCACAAGGCTTAAAAATGATCAAATGGCCTTTATATGGATGGTTTTCTTGTCATTTACCCATAGGCTGATGACTCAGAAGCTATTATATTTTTATCTTCCTAGTTCTTCTAGCCAAAAGTTAGGACTGAGTCAGCCAAATGCTTCCAAAATGAATTACAGAATGTATACTTACTCATAAGAAATGCCATTGTATACAGCAGACTTGTTCTGGGGCAGTACCAACTTGTGCCTGGTAAATCTAGGTATTTAGTGTTTTTTTTTTAATTAAAAGAACATGAGTAAGAATGATTTTTATAGCTAACCTGAGCCTTAATAAGTCTGCATTAAAGAATGGTCATTCAAATGACAGTTTAGAAAGTTCAAGTTAAATACTTCAGAGTAAATCTAATCCCCAAACATTTTAAGGTGAAAAAGATAAATAACTATTTAGTTACTTTCTTTAAAATGACTCGGGAAGATAACTGAATCAATCCTAAATGTTCAGCTCCAATACTTCTCCCCTTAAGTGAGAGAAATGCTTACAAGAGTAAGAACTTCATCCTAAAGTAGGTCTAGTGGGAGTCTGGCTTGTTTGGGAAGGGCTCTGACAGCAAGCAAACAGAAATAGTCTCCACAGTGTGAAAGACGAAAATGGCAGAATCTCATTGGGTCACGGATAGAAGCAAAGGTAACTGCAGCTATGACTACAGCGAAAATAAGTTAGAGAATCAGATACTTACCGAATTTAGACACTGTAAATTGTTCATTTGAAAAGTACAGGACACACTGGTTGAAATTCAGGGTTCGCTCTGTTGCTGTCCTGGGTTGGATTTCATGGGAAAGAGACACAGAGACAAAGATTTTTGTGCTGGAAATTTAATGGAGATAGCTTGGGAGTAACACCTGTAAGAAAGTAAAAGAAGCTGGATTGGGAAGAGGAAGAAGTTTATTTTTGATTCAGTAGCACAGAGGTCACAGTTGAGCCTGTGGGAAACTCTGGGGTTGGGATGACACTTCAGAGTTGTCCTAAGTTGAGGGGTGCAGTCCCCTTGGCCAAAGGTGTTTCTAAAGAAGGGATTCATCTGTGAACTTTCATAAGCCAATGTGGCAGCTGGAGCAAGGAACACCTCAGTCATGAAAAGGGAAGGTGGAGGGTGCTCCTCAGCACTTACTACAGTTAATGTAGCTTCCTCCCTCAGAGCCATAGCACTGGAAATGTTGAATGATACACCAACTTCCCTGACTTAGCACTGCACAAGGAGTATCACAGGAAGTGTGGTACAGTGCGTCATTTGGATGCAGAAAACCTAGGATCAAATTGCACTGGGCAACTTATTAGTTGAGAGCAGGGTCAGCTACATAATTTACAGGGCCTGGTATGAAATGTCAGTGCCGAGTCCCTTGTTCAAAAGGCAGGAAAACATGCCATTAAAGATACTAAAATGCAAAGCTTCCCCCCCACTCCCGCAGCTGTCTCTCTCCAACTTCTTATGGTGTTTTGATTTGCTATTTAATACTGTTCTGAATAGAGAAAACATTAAATTAAAATCATTAGCATATTTATTGTGATATTGAACAATACCAACCTAAAGTGCAAATACAATAGCATTTATTTCATATGTGCCTGTGCATTTCACTCTTAACAGAACAGTGAAAATGTTACACAAAACTAAGTTAGTTGTTTTATTTCACTTCTTGATACACACAAATTCTACCAACACTCTCTCCTTTTAACTTACTGATAAGTAAGGAAGGACTTTAAAAAAAATGATGGGTTTCCCTATCATTTTCTTTCCTCCTATGTCATAATTCTCAGCATAAGTGATTGGATAATATAGATAAACAACATGAGTGTGGAAGAATCTGATAGAGTTCCTTGGTTGTTTGTGTTTCTTAGAACACCATTTTCTTTTTCCACATTTAAAAAAAAATCTAGTTTTAAAAGTAAGTTGACTTGATCATAGATGTCACATGCCTTCGTTGTACTTGACTTGAGTCTTTCTGAACTTCTGCACATCCCTCAGCAGAATTCTGGGCTCATGAGGTAGTAAGGAATGACATATATACTACTGTGTGTATCCCATCTGCTCATACTTACACTTCATTGTTCTATCAGACTTCACCTACAGAAAACAGATTCAAAGATAAAATTTTTAAGAATTTCAAGACAGTCGCATCAGAATATTAACTGGTGAGAAGGGTACTACACTACTGCAAATGTTGCATGTCCAGGAAGCTGGCCCGGGTCTTGGGGCTTTGTAAATCATTTAATCTCTCTTAGCCTTAGTATCATCATCTATAAAGTGGGATAATTATGCCTAGCAAGTTAACTTAAGTGATTTTCAGAGAACTAAAATACGTAAAATTGTTCTGTAAGGAAGAAGGAGAACTAATGTTTACTGAGCTCCTATTGTGAGTCCTACTCCAGCCATAGCTTCCCTCATAGCTCAGTTGGTAAAGAATCTGCCTGCAGTGCAGGAGACCCGGGTTCAATTCCAGGTTGGGAAGATCCCCTGGAAAAGGAAATGGCAACCCACTCCAGTGTGCTTGCCTGAAGAATCCCATGGGCAGAGGAGCCTGGTGGGCTACAGTCCATAGGGTCCCAAAGAGTCAGGCACAACTTAGCAACTAAACCACCACCACCAGTCCAGCCATTCTAAAATACTTGCCTCATGACAACCCCAGGCACTCTCTAACCTGTAAGCCCTTACATATTTCTTAGTCTTAGAAGATAATTCCTGTATCTCTGAACCCTTTCACTTGGTAATACTTACTCATCCTTAAATTCCAGCTTTGATGTTACTTGGTGCAATAAAGTTTGTTTGTTAAGCACATAATATGTGCCAAGTGTTGTGCAGATGAGGTTAAACTTAAAGACCCTGATCCACATTTTCAAGATGGGTTAATTATCTTCCTCTTGTGAAACTACCTTTATTATAGCATGTATCACATTATGCTAACATATTGCCTGCTTGTATGTACGTATCTCCCCTAGACTGTCTCCCTGATTTACTGAAGATATTTCCAGTGTATGACATGGGTACATAGTTTCATAAATAAATACTGTTGATAGACTAAGTGAATACTAGCTATTATTGGAAAGAAGAGTGAAGAAGTTGAATCAGCAGTTCAAACAATGGGTCTGAACAAGGAGAGAAGAATGGGCTGAAGAAATTAATCCATAACATCAATATTGGAATAAATAGTAATAATTAAAAGTTTAATATACAAAAGGTAACATTTACTGCACTTTTATTCAGCCCAGGCACTATGCTGTGATCTTTTTGTATGTTATTCTTTTTTAAATATTTATTTTATTTATTTGGCTGTGCCAGGTCTTTTTTGCAGCATGTGGGATCTTTCAGTTGCAGCATGTGAACTCAATTGTGGCCTGTGGGACCTAGGTCCTTGCCCAGGGATTGAACTGGGCCCCCTGCATTGGGAGTGCAGAGTCTTAGTCACTGGACCACCAGGGAAGTCCCTCGTATATTATCTAATTGAATGTTCTCAATGGTGAGATAAGGACTATCAGTAATACCACTTTTAAAATGAGGAAGCCAAGAGTTAGAATAAATAAGGAACAATTAGCAGAGCTTTTCAGCCCTTCAGTGGTAGAGCTTGGACTTGACTTCAATTCATTCAGCTCCAAAGTTGTTCCATTAAGGATCTGGAGATATTAATGACAGCAAAGAAATGATGAAAATGAAGGTAGAAGTTCACTAGACAAATTGGAGGTTAGGATGGGAAGACAGAAGATTCAATTTTAAGACATTTCAGAGGTAGTAAGTCCATCTAGAGAATGACAAGTGCAGAAGAGCTGATGTGTGAAGGTACTTATAGGGAAAGGTCACTGGCAGTGAGCAACTTCACTCTCAGTGAGATGATGTGTCTAAATTATATTAAAGTTAAAATGCCATGCCAAAATTCTCTCTTTCCACAAATAAATCTGCCCTGATTCTCTCATCTGGGAAATTTTTCTTCTTCCTTTGAACTCACATAATCCTGTCTGTGTCTAAATTATAAAACAGTATTTAGAACATATGTGTATGTCTTATTTCCCCATGCTACTTATACAATATATTATCTACTTCATCCTTCAACTTTTCTAAAATACCTAGGAATGGTATCTTGCATACACAAGATGCTCCATTTAAAAGGTATTGAATATATTAATTCAGTAAAAACTCCAAGTGTTTTTGAACTTTCAGATGAGAAGTGGTTTTAAGGTTTCTCTTCTGTCAAAAGGAAATTATTTTAAGTGCTGTTTATATTCCTTGAAAATTTGAGAGTCTTTTGAAAAGAATAAGAAATATTACTGATTTTTGAATTATATTATTACATTCCTCAATTCAGTTTTGACACTGATTGCATGTTAGAGAGATCTCCTAGCTAAGTTGGTAGCAATGCAAATTTATTTCATATAAGACAATAATTAAAGACAATAAAATAATTAAAGACAATAAAAAATCACAATTTTTTTCCACTGAAATGCACCTACAAGTAATCATGGCTATATGATTGATTTATATTGACTTAACAGTCCTATGAATTGGAAGATTCTACTGACGTTGGAAGATATTAAAGCAAAGAAACCCAAAATACTGTAAGTCCCTATTTTATTTGGTATTTGATTTATTGAAGGGAAATGAAAATGAAGTTTTGATAGATTTCAGTTTATTCCACATTAAAAGGGAAAGTGAAACTAAACTTTCAACTTCCATAAAAATTAATTTTCTTCCAAGAAGGAAACCTCTGGTTTGTGTTGTGATGAAATTATATTTGACTGTTGAATCATTGTTGTCTTGTAATCCTGAACATGCTTCCACTGAATTCAGGAAAGGCTGTTTGAGTTCAGTAGAACACCTGTGAATGCAGATGAATTTTAAATACTGGCTGTATCTGAGCATATTTTAAATGATGTGCATTATTACTAAGTTAAAATTCTCTGAGTCAACAGTGACTTAGAAATTAGAATTAGTTGTTGAATCAGAACCTAGGTTACAATGGAAAATCGAGTTCATTTATTTAGTGAGTAGAAATGTGAGTGTTCCAACATGATATACAGAATCAAATTAGTTAGCAATGATTTTGTTGGCTAATCTGGCAATTCAAATCTTCATTTCTAAGCACCACAGTTATTATTAGTCTGCTTGGGCTGTCATAACAAATTCCATAGACTGGGTGGTCTAAACAACAGAATCCTATTGTCTCACAGTTCTGGAGGCTGAGAAGCCCAAGATCAAGGTGCCAGCCAATTCAGTTTCTGGTGAGAACTCTCTTCCTGGCTTGCCAAAGGCCACCTTCTTTCCGTGTCCTCACATGGCAGAGATAGCAAGTTCTGGTGTCTCTTCCTCTTCTTCTAGGGCACCAACCGCCTCAGATTAGACCCCACTTTTATTACCTCTTTTAACCTTTATCACTTCCTCACAGTCCCTATCTCCAAATACAATCATATTGAGGTTTGGGGCTTCAACACCCAAATTTGTGGGGAACACAAACATTCAGTCCATTTCAGCAATTATATTAATTTATTAAATTTTATATATATTTTACTATTTTGTCTAACTACTGGCCTATTTAAGTTGTACTCCAATAAGTTATATTATACCACTGGTTCTCAACCTTGGCTGCACATCATTATTGTTGTTGATGTCATGATGATGAGTTGCCCATTTAGAAAAACAGGGGGGATTTGTGCATTTTATTCAATCATCTATATCTAAAATGTATTTGAGCTATCCACTTGATTTTTAAACTAGCCAAGACCATAAGAGACTACCATAAACAGTTATATGCAATATTGAACAATCTAGAAGAAATGGATAAACTCTGAAAAACATATAATTTTCTAAGGCTTCCAAGGAGTAAGCGTCTTTTAATTTCATGGCTGCAGTCAACATCTACAGTGATTTTGGAGCCCCAAAAAATAAAGTCAGCCAATGTTTCCACTGTTTCCCCATCTATTTGCCATGAGGTGACGGGACTGGATGCCATGATTTTAGTATTCTGAATGTTGACCTTTAAGTCAACTTTTCCACTCTCCCCTTTCACTTTCATCAAGAGGCTCTTTAGTTCTTCTTCACTTTCTGCCATAAGAGTGGTATCATCTGCATATCTGAGGTTACTGATATTTCTCCTGGCAATCTTGATTTCAGCTTGTGCTTCCTCCAGCCCAGCGTTTCTCATGATGTACTCTGTATATAAGTTAAATAAGCAGGTTGACAATATACAGCCTTGATGTACTCCTTTCCCAATTTGGAACCAGTCTGTTGTTCCAGGTCCAGTTCTAACTGTTGCTTCCTGACCTGCATACAGGTTTCTCAAGAGGCAGGTCAGGTGGTCTGGTATTCCCATCTCTTTAAGAATTTTCCACAGTTTATTGTGATCCACACAGTCAAAGGCTTTGGCATAGTCAATAAACCAGAAATAGATGTTTTTCTGGAACTCTCTTGCTTTTTCGATGATCCAATGGATGTTGGCAATTTGATCTCTCGTTCTTCTGCCTTTTTTAAAACCAGCTTGAATATCTGGAAGCTCACAGTTCACGTATTGCTAAAGCCTGCCTTGGAGAATTTTTAGTATTACTTTACTAGCGTGTAAGGTGAGTGCAAGTGTGCAGTAGTTCGAGCATTCTTTGGCATTGCCTTTCTTTGGGACTGGAATGAAAACTGACCTTTTCCAGTCCTGTGGCCACTGCTGAGTTTTCCAAATTTGCTGGCATACTGAATGCAGCACTTTCACAGCATCATCTTTTAGGACCTGAAATAACCCAACTGGAATTCCATCACCTCTACTAGCTTTGTTCATACTGATGCTTCCTAAGGCCCACTTGACTTCACATTCCAGGATGTCTGGCTCTAGATGAGTGATCACAGCATCATGGTTATCTTTATCAGGTAACTCTAAAGAAGAAATATAAAGTGTAATGGATGTAAGTAAGTGGTAGTATTCTTTTCTAAAACCCCATCCTGCTCAATGTTTTCCATAAAGTGATTAAATGGAAGCCACAGAGCTTCTGCTATGTGGCAAGGGCTAGGAGTTGGGGAGGAGGTTTTTAACTTTAAGGCAACGTATACGAGACTGTAGAGAAAGTATTCATTTTATATTCATTTTTCAAATAGAAAAAAGCTATTGTCTGTGTTTGTTGGGGGAGGGACTGTGGTCTTTAAGTTCAGGAAAAAGAGCCAGACTCAGGGAACTCAAACCCAAGCTCTGTAACAACCTAGAGGGGTGGGATGGGGAGGAAGGTGGGAGGGATGCTCAGGTGGGAGGGGACATATGTATACCTATGACTGATTCATGTTGATGTTTGGCAGAAACCAACACAATACTGCAAAGCAATTATCCTTCAATTAAAAATAAATAAATTCATGAAAAACACCTAGAGCTAGGAATCTGCAGAGTATTTTACAAAAAAGCAAAACCTATTAGGAAAAAAAAATCACATAAAAAAAATCAAGATGTACTTGGAACAAATTTAATTCTTAGGCCAAGGTTTGAGCAAAACACATATCTGAACACAGATGAAATTGAGTAAGGCAAGAGCAAGTTAGGACACAGAAGAAGATCCTTGCTGGGCCAGCACAGAATCTCTTCCCTACGCAGATTATCCTAGGTGCCGGGGAATGAAGAGTCATCATCCCAGCACCCAGCTTGCATTCTTAGCGTGCAGAACAGCTATAGGGTCTCATCCCAAAACATGGTTTCAGACATTCCCTGAAAGTCCTTTCTAGCCTTTATAAACTCATGAGTAGATACAAGCCTACAAAGAGATCCTACGGCTTGGTAAATCTTTTCTGACTATTGTCTAAAACTGGGATGTCAAGATTGAACACGATCAGTCAATTCTGTCACTCCACTGAATTCTGTACTGATTTCTGTTTTGTGTTCACTTATACTGCTGCTGCTGCTGCTAAGTCCCTTACACTACATCTTGTTAAATCCTCATGTTCTCAACAAAACTTTTAGAGTGAGTTACATATTTAAAGCCAAAGCAAATTGGAACTATTTTGACCAAGCCAACCTCTCCCAATGTTTACTGAACATCGCTTTCTAACCTATATACAGCACTGTCTGATGGGCTTAATGTAAACTCAACCCAATGGTCTATGTTAAGCTGTTTCACCTTCCAGCTGAACAATGCTCCCCTTTAAGAAGCATCAGAGAACCAAAATTGCTAGATGAGACCTGACTCAACTTGTTTCTCTATTGTAGCATAAGATTAAAGCATTTTTTCATCTACTTCCCCCAACCCCCACCCTTTTCTAATCCTCTATCCGGCTGATTCATAACAGCTGTTAAATAACTAGACATTTAGGTAAAGGCAAACTGAACCTATAAATCAATGTGTGTGATATAATAACCAACTCTTTCCGGCACAGCTTGCCTTGGTTTGCTTTTTTTTATGCTGATTTCAGCCGCAGCATATGTATGAAGGGGTTTAGCACAATTGTAAATACTAATCTCCAGGCTGCTAATGTCATCATGGAAATGGATATAAGTAAATGAAACGCACAGTACATTCCTAGACATATGATGGGAGATTCTGAAGACATATGCTTCCTCCAAGCTGTTGCAATCCTCCTGAGTGTGAATATATGCTAAGATTGCTTTGTTTGTAAACTAGAGAAGCCAATATCAGCTAGTTTCAGCAGGGTAGGGAATTTACAATGGTACAGAATGTCTCATCAACCAAGCAGCGGGGATGTAGAGGGGACTCAGAAGACTGACACTAGAACCTAGAAAGCCAAAAAGATTTTCTTTCTATTTCATCTCTCTTTTTAAAATTTTATTTCTTTATTTTTGGCTGTGCTGTGTCTTTGGGGCTGCCCAGGCTTTTCTCTAGTTGCAGATAGCAGGGTCTACTCTCTAGTTGCGATGTGTGGGCTCCTCATTGTGATGACTTCTCTTGTTACTGAGCATAGGCTCTAGAACACAAAGGCTTCAGTAGTTGCGGCTCCCAGTCTCTAGAGCACAGGCTAAATAGTTGTGGCTCATGGGCTTAGTTGCTCCGTGGCATCTTCCCAGATCAGGGATCGAACAGTGTCTCCTGCATTGGCAGACAGATTCTTTACCGCTGAACCACAAAGGAAAGCCCTCCATTTCATCTCTTTTAGTCCATCTGTTCATTTTTTTTCCCTCTGCCTTGACTAGGTTCCTCTGTGTGACAGATACTGGCTGGTTGTTTGGCAAATTCATTTTCCTTTTCTTCTGGGGACACATCTAGACCACATTTTTCATTAGGTGCAGACATGTGCTCAATTCTGGCCTTCACTTTGAAGCCTGACCCATGAGAAGTTCCTTATAATTCTCTAGTCTCTCTTTCTCTTCATCTGCTGGCAGAATGAAGAAGATTGAGACCTTAGAGCAAAGTGACAGCCACAGGATAAAAGGAGCTCGAGTCCTGAATAACTGCATGCCTCTCCCTCCAGCTATTAATGGCATACCCCTCACCCCCACCCAACTACCATGGACTCAGTGTGACTGAGAAATTAAGTTCTGTCCTGTTAAATTATATTCCATTCTGTCAAGCTATTGCAATTTGTGAATTCATCTTTTATAGCAGTTAGTATCACTCAAAGTCTCCTTTCCTATTTTGGAAAATTCCCAACCTGCAGCTTCAGAGAATATATCTTACAAATACAGCCCCCACATAAGGGAAAGTCTTCTCCATTGGTCTTAATTTCAGCAATCAGACTGATTGAACCAATGGGTCAAATCCTACCCTTGATGCAGTCAACTTTAATGAGGGAAGTGAAGTTGTCACATGCAAAATGGCCACTAGAGGGTTCACCAGGTGAAGAGAATAAAACCAAGACAGATCTGAGTTCCTCTTCCAGCTCTGCTGCTAACTCGTTGGATAGTGTTTCTTAATTAACACACGTAGCTGTTTTGGACATCAGTCCCCACATATCATGGAGAAGGCAATGGCAACCCACTCCAGTACTCTTGCCTAGAAAATCTCATGGACGGAGGAGCCTGTTGGCTACAGTCCATGGGGTCACGAAGAGTCGGACATGACTGAATGACTTCACTTTCATTTTTCACTTTCATGCATTGGAAAAGGAAATGGCAACCCACTCCAGTGTCCTTGCCTGGAGAATCCCAGGGACGGGGGAGCTGTCTATGGGGTCGCACAGAGTCGGACACGACTGAAGCGACTTAGCAGTCCCACATATCAAAGTGAGAGATTTAGATTGTCATCTCCAAAGCCTTTTGCAACTTCATAACCCATAAAGCTTCCTATTATGCCTAGAAAACAACTCAACTCTTAAACAACAAAATGAGAGTTTCCTTGAATTTTCTTGTCCTTAGCATAGAGATGCCCCAAATATCACAGGACTTTTTGCTGTTCCCAGACACCCTATTAGGTGTCTAACATAATGTAAATATTATACCCTGAATACTCATTAGAAGGACTGATGCTGAAGCTAAAGCTCCAATATTTTGGCCACCTGATGCAAAAAGCCGACTCATTGGAAAAGACCCTGATGCTGGGAAAGATTGAAGGCAGGAGGAGAAGGGGACAACAGAAGATGAGATGGTTGGATGCCAGCACCAACTCAATGGACATGAGTTTGAGCAAGCTCCAGGAGTTGGTGATAGATAGGGAAGCCTGGCATGCTGTAGTCCATGGGGTCGCAAAGACTCAGACACAACTGCATGACTGAACTGAACTGAACTGTGTAGTAATTACCTTACAGAGTTTCTGTAAGGATTTTTAAAAATTCACATTTATATGGCTCTAGTACTAAATGAATGCTTAATAAATGTTTAAAAATGAACTTATCTCCTTATACTGCAATTATTTGTCTGTCTATCCACTAGAGTTTAAGCACCTAAATATCAGACTTTCACTTTTATCGACCTTCCTGTCATTAAGACACTACTAGCCCAGGGTCTAGCACATAATATCTGTCTAATAAATGTTATTAAATGAGTAAATAAATAATTGGTATTATATGGAATATTTAGTTAGTCTTATTAAAATACAAACTTTTCTATCATATTAACGTATTTCTCTCATATTATAGTCCTTCAATTGATTACTATTTATTAAGGATATCTCCTCTTTTGCCAGAAGTGCATTTCTTTATGAATAGCCTAAGGTATGAAATCCTTAGGTCCCAGGGTTTCTAGTATGTGGCTATTCTTAGAATTACTTGGGGAGCTGGGGAGCTGTTTAAACATACTGATGCCTAGATACCATCCAGACTTACCGAATTGGAATCTTGGGGGTAGATCCCAGGCATCAAGGTATTTTTAACGTTCCCCAGTATAGCAGCCAGGGCTAAGAACCTCTATTCTGGCTTATCTGTTCATGTTGCAGCCATGTAATAAGTATATGTGCTTTTCACTTTTGTAACTTGGATTTTTCACTCCTGTTCAACGTGGTGTATTAGGCACTACATTAGTCAGAATTACCCAGAGAAACAGAATCAGCCAGAGATGTATATGAGAGATTGATTAAATTAGCTCATGTGATTGTGAAGGTTTGGCAAGTCCGAAATCTGCAGGGTAGGCTGCAGGCTGAAGACCCAGGGAAGAGCTGAAGTTTGAGTCCAAAGACAGTCTGCTGGCAGAGTTCCTTTTCTCAGGAGATCAGTGTCTTTCAGTTAAGCCTTTCAACTGATTGGATGAGTCCAAACAATATTCTGGAGGGTAACCTGCTTTCTCAAAGTCTGCAGATTTAAATTTTAATCTCACCTAAAACTACCTTCTTAGAGAAACATCTAGAATAGTGTTTGACTAAATATCTGAGTACCATAGCCTAGCCAAGTTGGCACATTAAATTAACCTCTCAAGGGCACTTAGAATGTCAATTCTTGCCATCACCTTTGCTAGTTAAAAGCAATTTCCAGTGTCTCCCTGGTGCCCCCACAGGGCTTGCTTTATAAATAATCAATTTTCTTTATGGTGGAGATTATGACTGCTGCTCTGGAAGAAGCAAGAGAAGCAAACCTGAAGTGGAAGGGTTAAAAGTCTAACTCAAAAGCCCAGCTCGAAGGATGGCCCAGAGGATTCTACATCAACTGTCTTTGTCTGCCAGAGTGCTCCTATTTCATACTTGTTTCCCTGTGAATGTCTCTTAGAAAACTGAGCTACTGTGTCTGTCAAGTGAATATGCACATTCATCTGTTCTTACGGGAATTACATCCAGGAAATCTAGATTAATCCCAGATCAAAACTGCCAGAGTAACCAACAGATTCTCCACTGAAAATAGACACAACAGCTATGTCAACATGCAGTTGTTCTTTTAAAAAATTTTGACTCCAAAATTTGAACCTAATCCAAGTCCCTAAGTAAAGGTATATAGGGTATTTTCCTCACTTGGATACATGAAAATCCACTTTAGATTAAAAATCCCTTTACAATTTTACCCATGATTGCAAAGTTGAAATTATTTTAGAAAAGTACCATTGTTAAGCAGTGCAATCTTTTTCATCTAGATTGGATTGTCAGAATGTCAGAGGATCAGATCTCCAGAATTATTGAAAATATGCCTGACTTATTTGACCCCAAGCATTTCAAAACAGACTTTGTATAAAAAGTCTGCATAACATGTCTTATAGCCAACACTGCTTTCATGCCAAAAACTCAAATTGGAATACAGTTTTAGAATGAAGTAGAGTTTTAAAATAGTCAATAATTTCTAGTTAACCCCTCAATTTTTATATCTTTCATATAAAGTATCTGTATCAATGATTAAATTGTATGGTTTACAGATTGATTAGTCCTATGAAATTTTAAGTGAATCTTTGAATGATAATTTCTGGTTTATGTGTATGTTAAATCACACATCATCTTTATAATTAAGCTAAATTACCAATAGCATATTATTAATAATCATACATTAAAAAATAATTACTGGTGTCAAAATTATTAAATGTAATACTATCCAAATCATCCCAACAGCTTCTATTGCTAAAGGGGTGTGCAGTGCCTACTCCAAATTAAAAGGATCCTCCTTTTTCCTGACTGACTAAAACTATACTTAAAATATTTAATCATATCCCTTTTTCACAAAATGAAAGTTTTGGATGGCCTGTCTTAGTTCAAAGTGAATTAAAATTAGGCATGTTTTGAAAGTTGTACTAGATTTGAGGGCAAGGGGAGTAAGTTGATAGATTATGAAACTATTGATTCCTCGGAGGAGTACTGCAAACTATGCAGTTGGAAATATAAAATTACTTATAACAAGTTTTCTCACACTACCTTAGAGTTGTGTATTCATATAGTCGTGGAATAGAGCATAATATCTCAAGAAATTTGTGAGATATATGGCAAATAATTTGTTATTCTGACAAGAACCAGAAAAATAAACTATATGACTTGTGAAATTTTACCCTCCCTTCTGTCTGCCCCCATTTCAAAAGAGAAAGATTTCCTGCTCCTTGAATCAGCTTTTAGAACCTCTGCCCTTTTGTTGTACAGAATGCAAGTAAAGGAAGGACTTAAAAATTAGTAATAATAGAAGCAACAGAAGCAAAGTTGACCTCTATGATAAAGAGCTGATACAGAAAGCAGAGAGGAAAGAAATTAAAAAATTAATCAGACTGGTTTGTTTCTCATAAATCAAAAACTTGTGAGAGTTTTCGAGGGCACTAGGAAAGGAAAGATAATTAGGAATATCTGGGGATGTTTTTGGAAAAAAATTGAAAGTAACAGAAGATGAGGAAAAAGGATTTATTTTAAGCATATTTCCTGTGGTTCATGGATGTTGACTCTTTGGCATTTTTAAGAGAAGTAAAGAATTAAATTACTTCTCAATTATTTTGAATGCCAGACTGATGTTTCTCTGAATAACTCCATGCAGAGAAGGAGCCACAGGGAGACATAGCTTTATTTAGGTTACATTACTAATAATAATAATTTACACATTTTTTAATAGACTGAATTAACATTACTTTTATTCAGTTGTATGTCTCATGAGTGGGGAGAAAGAGGTAAGTTAAAAAGTTAAAACTCTCTTGCCAGAAACAACACAGTCCACAATGATCAGCCTGGTATTGATATATGGTTATTAGATGTGGCAGTTTCAGTATATTAGAATCTGCCTGCAATGTGGAAGACCTGAGTTTGATCTCTGGGTTGGGAAGATCCCCTGGAGAAGGGAAAAGCTAACCACTCCAGTATTCTGGCCTAGAGAATTCCATGGACTGTATAGTTCATGGGGTCGCAAAGAGTCGGATACAACCAAGCAACTTAAGGCTTATAAATAATAATTTTAAAAAATGTTACCCTCATATTGTTTTTATCATGTTGATGGAGGTTTCACACTGCTGATATCAGAGTCAGAATTAGAACTTAAAACTGAAAAAAAATTCAGTATAATTCACCACAGTATTTTGCCAGTTTTTTAAATATCTACAAAAACTTAGTACCACTAACACTTCCTTCATTATCTTTTTATTCACCAGATATGTAGATATGTTAATGGAAAATATTTTTCATAGCAGACAACTATTTTTATTGACCTATTAAGTTACCATCAATCTTTCTTATGTTAAACAATAGCAACATTATTTGATTAAATAAGAGTATTCTTATTCCTTAGTATTTAAAAAGTACTCCACAGACCAGCAGCACAGGTATCTCCTGGGAGCTTTTGGAAATGTAGGATCTAAGACTCTGCCCCAGATATATTGAATTGAAATCTACATTTCACTTGATCTCCAGGTAACTTGCAACCATACTAGAGTTTGAGAAGCACTCTTCCTATTCATAGGTGTTCTTCGAGTGAAATCAGTGACCATCTGTATTAGGATTACCTAGAATGCTTATAAAATGTACATTTTCTGGATTCTTTCCGAGATCTAATGGGGCCTTTGAGAACGAATTCTTAATAATATTCTATGTGATTGTGATACACATAAAAGCTTGAGGAGGAAAGTACTGGGCATTTTTGTGTATCAGTATTTTGACCCATGTATTTATATTCAGCTCTAAGCCAGTAGCTACGTGTTTATTGGGTCTGCTGTACTTACAGGATTGGTTGCACTTCGTCAGTGCTTACTGGGCTTCCCAGGGGGCGTTAGAGGTAAAGAACCTGCCCGCCAATGCAAGAGATGTAAAAGACGCCAGTTCGATCCCTGGGTCAGGAAGATTCCCTGGAGGAGGAAATGGCAACCCACTCCAGTATTCTTGCCTGGAGAATCTCATAGACAGAGGAACCTGGCAGGCTACAAAGATTGCGGAGTCGGACATGACTGAAGCGACGGAGCACGCAAGTGCTTATTGGTTCCTCCATCCTTTCTGAGCCATCTAAGGCATAATTGGAAAAAACTTTCTGGCCTGGTCTTATTGGCTTTTCCCATATCTCTATTCAACTACTGGGGAAGAGAGAGTATTGTACATCTCGAGGGTAAAAAGTCCTTCCCAAAAGAACTACCTGGGAGGCTAACTGTAGCTGCTTCCTGAGGGTCTTTTACAGAAAGACATTCTTTTACTTCCAAAATACACTTTATTTATTTTTTTATTATTCTTTTTGCCCCCATACATTCACATGAATCAGCCATGGGTGTACATGTGTTCCCCATGCTGACCCTCCTTCCCACTTCCCTCCCCATCCCATCCCTCAGGGTCATTCCAGTGCACCAGCCCTCGGCACCCTGTCTTATGCATTGAACCTAGACTGGTGATCTGTTTCACGTATGATAATATATATGTTTCAATGCTATTCTCTCAAGTCATCCCACCCTCGCTTTCTCCCACAGAGTCCAAAAAAACTGTTCTATCCAAAAGACACTTTAAATTCATTATATAGTACTAAAGGCTTTCAAGGCTTTCTTTAAGTGAAAGGGAAATGCAAGAGAATCTCCAATACCTGCTTCCAGTGTCTTCTCTGCCACCTATAAGCTTTTGGCCTTAGGCAGATTACTTCGCCATTTGAGCCTCCTTGCCACACCTGTGAAATGAGGATAATGATACCTGCCTGAAGGCTGGGCACTGTTCCAGGCTGTCCCTTGAGATCCTCTCCAGCTTTGAGATCCATGATTCCATTATTCCATCAAACCAACATATATCACAGTAATCACCATTTTGTGTTTCTACACTCTTGGATTCTTTCACCAATTTTCCTCTCCAATCTGTCATCTTCTTGAAGTCACCCATGTATACCTCTCCCTTACAACTATTTTAGTAAAAATGAATTTAGAACATTCTTATCAGAGAAATTTACTTTCACCAGAAGTTTAAAATTTAAGATAATTAACCTGTCAGAGTTAAAACACCATGTCTGTTAATTATGTATTTAAGTGGATGCAGGTGAAATGAATGGGTGTGGATAAAGAGACATACTTGAGAAATTTAATAGTTGCCACTTAATTTAACTACTCTGAGCTCATCTAAGATGCATGAGAACAAAATAGTAAGGTGGAGCCTTAAAGGTTTCACCTGCAGTAGAAACAACTCAGCAAACACATCAATGAATACAAAATCTGTAAAATTTGATCAACCATAGAAGCTTACAAATTGAACAGAAAATTACTTTAAATTCCTGCCCATCAAAAGTGACTTAATCTCATCTATGTTTTCTGACTTTATTAGAGTTAAAAAAAAAAAAACCCTCTGTTTTCATAGCTTCTAACAATTTCCTAAGTACAGTAGGAGGACAAGGTGCTTGTGGAACTACAATGTGATTTGAACAAGAGACCACTTCTACTCTGAAGAACTCTTGTTAAACATTTCCTGAATGCTGCACTTAAGCAGGTGTCATGGTGCTCTGCTTACAAAAGACTTGGTTATACTGGTTTCTGTTCTATTTGTATCTTGATTTGTAGATAAATGGCTATACGATGTATTCATTAAGAACAGAAGTGTTGAAATCAGGCAGACCTGGATTTGAATACTGGCTGACTTACCAGTTTCGTAACATTGAGCAAATAGCTTGTTTTCTCTCCTGCAATCATGTTAATAATACCTTCCTTCGAAGAATACTGGAGATTAAAGGAAATAAATTTATTTTAAAATAGATTTATGCAATCATTTATTTGCTCATTCATTTTGTCAGCAAATGTTTACTATATGCCTTCTATATGTCCACTAGATGACGGGAATGATGAGTTTCTGATAGTCAGCAGAAAATTAGCCAGACGAGCCACTGGCTTCAATGAGACGATATTCTAGTTGCCTGTCACACATCCTGTCTCACGGTAATCACTGAACAGTTGATGATGATGATGACTATTTTTATTGTTAAAAGCATATTTGTGAAAGTGAAAGTGTTAGTTACTCAGTCATGTCCAACTCTTCGTGACCACATGGACTGTAGCCTGCCAGGCTCCTCTGTCCACGGAATTCTCCAGGCAAGATTACAGGAGTGGGTTGCCATTCCCTTCTCCAGAGGATTTTCCCAACCCAGGGATCAAACCTGGGTCTCCTGCATAGCAGGCAGATTCTTTACCATCTGAGCCACCAGGGAAGCCCCTAAAATCTTAGTACTTTTATCCAAAATTAAATATTAAACCCAAAATACCATTAAACATTGAAAATGCACAGCAATAAATAGGTACATTGCCTGCTCTTGACATCTCCCATACACATGTGCAGCTGTTCCAAACTCAGTTACTATGTGAAGGGGCTAAAACCTTGAGGCACAGCCAAGTAGGCCTGAATCTGCATCAAAAGGAAAAATTTTAAATGAGCTTTAAAATTCAAGTTATATTGAAACTGCCCATAAGAGAAGTATGGGGTGAGGCTTCAGAGCATGAACTCTATAGCCATGTTATTAGATTTGAATCCCAATTCTGACACTTGCTAGCTTAATGACTTTGGATAAGTTATTTAATCTATCTCTGCTTTCACTTTCTCATATATAATATATCAATAATAATACTTGCTACCTCAAATAGTTGCTGTGGATAGTAAATGAGTAAATCCATGAAAATCCTTTTCAATAGTGCCTGGCACAAGTGAGGATAAACAATGTTGAACAATGTCATCATTATTATTATTAACGTCACAAAGCACTTATCACTGGCGTATGATAGTGCCAGTTAGAGAGAAATGTGATATGAGGTAACCAAAATGAACTTCCCCTGGATGGTACAGGAGGAATAATTCAAAACTCTGTACATATATCTATGTTTGGTTACCCTCTGCTATATTTTTCAAATTGTTAATTTGAATATTAATATGTGTTAATAATACCCTCTGCTATATTTTTCAAATTGTTAATTTGAATGTTAATATGTGTTAATTTTTCAAATTGTTAATTTGAATGTTAATATGGAATAATTCAAAACTCTGTACATATATCTATGTTTGGTTACCCTCTGCTATATTTTTCAAATTGTTAATTTGAATGTTAATATGTGAAAAAAAAAGACTTCTATTGTATATCAGTATGAGTTAGGAAAAAGAGAGTTCCATAATCCATAACTTGAGAAGGATTATACAGCTTTCAAAGTAAAACAGCTTTCTTATTGCAGGACTTCTCAGAGCACTGGGTATGCTAACATGCAAGATCATTTCCAAAAGGAGAATACGTTATTTCCCAAAATTACTTTATCGAAGTTTTGAAGATTCATTGTTAAAAGAGATAAGGTTTGAGAAACAATGATATAGATGGGAGGGAGATTTATCTTTGAAGTGACATAAAGCATCATCCTTAATTTACTCAACTGTTAAAAGAAAAAAAAGGTGGGTTGCCATTCCCTTCTCCAGGGGATCTTCCAGACCCAGGGATCGAACCCACGTGTCCTGCATCGCAGGCAGATTCTTTGCCATCTAAGCCACCAGGGAAGCCCCAGTCAAGACATGGAAACAACCTAAATGTCCAAAGATATATAGTGGATAAGAAGTTGTGGTGCATATATACAATGCAATACTGCTTGACCATGAAAAAGAATGAACTATTGCCATCTCACCAACATGGATGGACCTAGAGATTATCACACTAACAGAGAAAGACAAATACATGTTACTGTTTTTATGTGGAATATAAAAGAAAAAAAGACATAAATGAACTTATTTCCAAAACAGAAAAAGACTCAGAGACATAGAAAACAAACTTATGGTTACCAACAGGGAAAGGGGCGTACAGGAGGGATAAATTAGGAGTTTGAGATTAACAGGTACACACTACTATATGTATAATAGATAAACAACAACAACAGCACAGGGAACTACACTCAACATTCTATAATAACCTATAAGGGAAAAGAATCTGAAAAAAATATATATATATATATAATATATAACTGAATCACCACACTTATACCTGAAAATTAGATGGTATTGTAAATCGGAGAAGGCAATGGCACCCCACTCCAGTACTCTTGCCTGGAAAATCCCATGGACAGAGGAGCCTGGTGGGCTGCAGTCCATGGGGTCGCGAAGAGTCGGACATGACTGAGTGACTTCACTTTCACTTTTCAGTTTTATGCATTGGAGAAAGAAATGGCAACCCACTCCAGTGTTCTTGCCTGGAGAATCCCAGGGATGGGGTCACACAGAGTCGAACACGACTGAAGTGACTTAGCAGTAGCAGCAGTAAATTAACCATACCTCAATGGAAAAAAAAAATTTTTAAGAAAAAAAAAAGAAAAGAAACTGGTCAGAGGGAAAATAGAGCAAGGGGTCAATGGTGTGCTGAGGCCAGCTCATACTGTGTTATGAGACGCAAAGATTAAATTTTCAGGAATTTTGAGAGCCAATTTTTTTTTTCTTTTTTTATTAGTTGGAGGCTAATTACTTCACAACATTTCAGTGGGTTTTGTCATACATTGATATGAATCAGCCATAGATTTACACGTATTCCCCATCCCGATCCCCCCTCCCACCTCCCTCTCCACCGATTCCTCTGGGTCTTCCCAGTGCACCAGGCCCGAGCACTTGTCTCATGCATCCCACCTGGGCTGGTGATCTGTTTCACCATAGATAGTATACATGCTGTTCTTTTGAAATATCCCACCCTCACATTCTCCCACAGAGTTCAAAAGTCTGTTCTGTATTTCTGTGTCTCTTTTTCTGTTTTGCATATAGGGTTATCGTTACCATCTTTCTAAATTCCATATATATGTGTTAGTATGCTGTAATGTTCTTTATCTTTCTGGCTTACTTCACTCTGTATAAGGGGCTCCAGTTTCATCCATCTCATTAGGACTGGTTCAAATGAATTCTTTTTAACAACACGTGCACCCCAATGTTCATCGCAGCACTGTTTATAATAGCCAGGACATGGAAGCAACCTAGATGCCCATCAGCAGATGAATGGATAAGGAAGCTGTGGTACATATACACCATGGAATATTACTCAGCTGTTAAAAAGAGAGCCAATTTTTAAACAGAGCCAGTATTTTTTTCAGTTTTATTAACATATTATTGACCACAAGATATTTAAAGTGTATAATGTGATGATTTGACATATGCATACACTGTGAAAAGATTCCCCCCATTAAGTTAGTGAACATATCCATTATCTAATATGTTTATTTTTTTGTGAGACTATTAAATTCTAATCTCTTATATAATTTCTGTTGTATACTTTCAGTTATGCAACACAGTGTTATCTACTATAGTCACCATGTTTTACACTAGATTCTGAGACCTTATTCATAGTATAACTGAAAGTTTGGTTTTCCTATTTCCCCCACTCCTCAGCCACTGGCAATTACTTTTCTACTCCAAACAGAGCCATTAAATAATGGCTATATATATTAAAAAAATAAACTATATAAACTTACAAATAAACATGTAAAATTGAAAATGAACATCATAAGTATTCAAAAGTAATCACTTCCTAAATATTTCACTACATGCATTTTTTATTATCTATGCCCTTGAGGTTATGTACCTCTATTGCATCTGTATAGCAGAAATACTACATAGTGGTGTGGTATCCCACATCTCTTTTCAACTCTGTCCAATGTCTTAATCTTGGTAGGTTGAAATCAGTCTTGATGAGGGTATTTGTACCATAGAATTGGACAAATGCTATGGATCAGAGCTTGATTTATTGTTTTGTAGATTTTCTAGACTTAAGGATGCTATGGAGAAAATGTTAACAATGCAGATTAAAATTAAAGAAGAAAAGCTATGGCAAACCTAGACAATGTATTGAAAAGGAGAGACATCACTTTGCTAACAAAGGTCCATAAAGTCAAAATCATGGGTTTTCCGGTGGTCATGTATGGAAGTGAGACTTGTACCATAAAGAAGTCTGAGCACCGAAGAACTGATACTTTTGAACTGTGGTGCTGGAGGACTCTTGTGAGTCCCTTGGACTGCAAGGAGATCCAACCAGTCCATCCTAAAGAAAATCAACCCTTAATATTCACTGGAAGGACTGATGCTGAAGCAGAAGCTCCAATACTTTGGCCATGTAATGTGAAGAACCAGCTCATTGGAAAAGACCCTGATGCTGGGAAAGATAGAAGGCAGGAGGAGAAAGGAGTAACAGAGGATGAGATGGTTGGATGGCACCACTGACTCAATGGACATGAGTTTGAGCAGACTCCAGGAGACAGTGAAGGACAGGGAAGCTTGACATGCTGAGGTTCACTGGGTCACAGAGAGTTAGACATGACTTAGTGATTTAACAACAAACGTAAAAGTGTATCAGGTCTGTGGTAGTTACACTGTCAATAAGACAAAGTTAAGAAAATTATCTTTCAGTATTCAAAAAATATTATCTAATTCAGCAATGTAGTCACCAGAATCATTTATGGACCAATGTGTGAGGTTCCAATGCTGGAGATGTAAGAGACATGGGTTTGATCCCAGGGTTGGGAAGATTCCCCTGGAAAAGGGCATGGCAACCCACTCCAGTATTCTTGCCTAGAGAATCCCATGGACAGAGGAGCCTGGCAAGCTACAATTCATAGGGTCGCAAAGAGTTGGACACAACTGAAGCAACTTAGCACACATGCACGCCCAAGTGAGTTTCTAACATACATCATCACTTTCTCACTTTTATCTTGTCTAGTAACATAAATGAATAAACCTTGTTTTGTTAATGTGGTATATCATGTTGGTTGATTTGCAGGTATTGAATTGTTTGGAGTATCCTCTTATGATTATTTATATTTCTGTGATAAGAACCATATTTTGGATTCAATAATAGGGACCTACAAGCAAAGCCTATAGATTAAAAAACAAACTTGAAAATACTAACTTGGAGTATTCATTTTCCAAGTGAACCTGAGAGATTGTCAGACCCATTGCAAATATTGACTAGATTCACATTATAATTCCATTATGTGCCTTTATTTTATCTTCAGGAAGATTAATGGATATCAGCAATTTATTATACTCTTTTCTTTTGCTTATGTCTAAAAGAATTTTTAATAAAAGAGATTGAAAGAAATTAACTAAATATTTCATAGGGGGTGCATTAAATTGTTTTTAGCTATATTTGTCTACCTTAAGTTTGGTCTTTGGACAGACAGCTATCAGCTCATTTTGGAGTTGAAATTTAATAACAATTAACATTGGATAAAAGTCTGCATACTTGCATAGCTTCAAACCTTTTTTGTACTCAGTTCAGTTCAGTTGCTCAGTCATGTCCAACCCTTTGCGACCCTATGGATTGCAGCACACCAGGTTTCCCTGTCCACCAACAACTCCCAGAACTTGCTCAAACTCATATCCATTGAGTCAATGATGCCATCCAACCATCTCATCCTCTATTGTGCCCTTCTCCTGCCTTCAATTTTTCCCAGCATCAGGGTCTTTTCTAATGAGTCAGTTCTTTGCATCAGGTTTTTGAACTAGCTGCAAGAATTTACAACATTCTTTCCATCTCCTACCATCCCCTCCAATCAAACACTCATTTGCTCACTTTTTCCTCACCCAGATATCTCATGGACTTACATCAATGCTCAGATTTCAGACACCACGGGAGACTTCACAAAATGTAAGCCCACAATTATTATAACTCAAAGTTTTATTGATGTTTAATTTAACTGTGGGGAAATTTGTCATTTGTCTTCCTCCATCTTCGCAACCACCTACCACCAACACTTCATCACTCTCCTGTTTTAATGTCTTATGCATTTTCACCACTGATAATCTTCCTATGAAATGTGCAGCAATGCTTCACCTAACATTTCTCCCAACTTTCATTTTATTCTAATATAACATGATGAGATAAAATTTTTGCATTCTCTCAACAGTGTCCACAACCCTATACCTAAACTCTTATATCTATGGAAAATTAAAATTGGTATTAAAAATCACCCAGTCTGTTGTTTTCAAAAGTATGTACACAGGTTATTATTAGGCATTGGCATAAAAGGGATTGCTTTACTTCATGAATTCTGAGCACTTTTAATGTCCAAATATAGTTGTTTTTTTTTAAAGTTAAGTAGCACAGCATTTTCCAAATGCATGTGCTCATGGAAATGTTTTTCCTACAACACTCTTTAGGCTCTTGAGTTCCATGGAATATGACTTGAATTAATTCCATCCTTATACTGCAGAAGGGGAAAATAGGACCTATAGAGAAGAGGCAACTTGCCCAGAATCCCTCAGGTACATATGGTAGAATGAAGATTTACATGGTACTCTAGGACCTTTGAGTTCTCATACTCAAGTTTTCAATATCTTTGTGGGGGTCCAGCCATTCCTTTCTTGGTTCTTACAATAATCAATAGACCATATTAGCTGGTAAATCAAATATGGGTGAGACTAGATGAAAGAGTCATTCTGAAAACCTATGGTTACCAAGGAGGGAAGAGAAGGGTGGGACAAACTGGAGACTGGGGTTGACATATATACACTAGTATGTTCAAAGCAGATAACTAGTAACAACTTACTGTATAGCACAGGGAACTCTACTCAATGATCTGTGGTGACCTAAATGGGAAGGAAATCTAAAAAAGAGGGAATATGTGTGTTTGTATGACTGATTCACTTCGCTGTACAGCAGAAACTAACCCAATATTGTAAAGCAACTATATTCCAATTTTTTGAAAAAGGCAGAACTCCTCTCAAGATGTGAACCCATGAGATCAGACAAGTTGTGTGCATCCAAACTACAATGATAGAACAAGAACAGGATAGACATCCCCATTCCAAAAGGGGGAAGTTGGAAAGAAGGAAGGTGGGTCCCAAGGAGGTTCAAAACCCAGCCAGGCAAATTTGATGAGATCTTAAGGCTGGAGAATAATTCCCTTTGGCTTAATGCTCTTTGCAGGCCCATTGCAGCAGATGTCTCACTTTCTAGGCCCACTGGGATGGTGGTCTTGCCCCCAAGGCTCTGCTGGGCAGGGTTCAGCCCCACAGCTCTGAAAGGCCTCATTTTGGGCAGAAGTTGTCTGGCCTGTTGAAAGCAAGGTGATGACTTTCCTTTTTGAGACCAAGGAGGCAATCCAGATGATTTCTGTGTCATCTTTGGGATCAGTCTTCCTCCTTGGTCTTCAAGAATAGCACATGCTTGCAGCCAGACAGCCCTATGGTCCTGTCCTATAAAAACCTAGGAGTCTGACACACTTCTTAATTCCTTCTTATTTCTTCCCTTTTCAGTTCCAACTGGGCATTTTCCTGCTCAGGTGGCTGATTTAGTACAGGGTTCATACCTACCTCCTTTATCAAAAGGATGCTTGGCCATCCTTTTGATTATACTTCTGAATATACTTTCTCTCTCTCTATTTTTTGCAATATGGACAGGCTGAGAATTTTCCAAGTCTCAAAGTTTTAGTTCATTTTTGTTTAGTAATTCCATCTTCAAGTCATGCCTCTCTTCCCAAATTTTACTATAAACAGTCAGGTGGAGTCAAGTTGCACCTTCAATCGGGTGGAGAGGGAGGTGGGAGGGGGGATCGGGACGGGGAATACATGTAAATCCATGACTGATTCATGTCAATGTATGACAAAAACCACTACAATATTGTAAAGTAATTAGCCTCCAACTAATAAAAATAAATGGGAAAAAAATGAATATAAAAATTTTTCTTAGAAATTTCCAAAACTTCCAAAAAACAGTAGAACACGAACACAGTTCTGCCAAGTTCTGTGCCACTTTATAACAAATATCTGCTTTTCTCCATTGTCCAATAATGTGCTCCTTATTTCCTGATGCCTCATCAAAAGACTTTTACTTTATTTATCTTATTTTACCTTTTACCTTTTAGATCATATTTTTCTGTTTTTGTCTGGGAAAATCAACTCACTATAGACATAAGATACAAGAAATTTAGCAATAACAAAAGACACTTAACACATTTCATTGAAAGTGAAAGTGTTAGTCATCCAGTTGTGTCCAAGTCTTTGTGACTCTATGGACTGTAGCCCGCCAGGCTCCTCTCTCCATGGAATTCTCCAGGCAAGAATACTGAAGTAGGTTGTCATTCCCTTCTCCAGGGGATCTTCCTGACCCAGGGATCAAACCTGTGGTTCCTGCACTGCGGGCAGATTCTTTACCGTTTGAGCCACTAAGGAAGCCCACATTTCATTGAGTACCTATGATTATACTAGGCATTGTATTAGGCCCTGGGGGCTAAAACCACAAACCATACACAATCCTTGGCATCATGGAATTTACTTATAACATCTTATAA
Organism: Cervus canadensis; assembly: GCF_019320065.1. Classification (NCBI taxonomy): domain Eukaryota; kingdom Metazoa; phylum Chordata; class Mammalia; order Artiodactyla; family Cervidae; genus Cervus; species Cervus canadensis. The sequence goes on from NC_057399.1 coordinate 48,841,032, forward strand.
GGTATACCCACTAGTGAACAGGCAATAATGCAGCATAAGTATAGGATGATACAAAACTACAGATGAGAGACAAGTAACCCAGATTTGAATGGGAGGAGGACTAGGAATATTTCACAGAGGAAATGATATTTTAAGACCCCTAAAAGATGAGTAGGACTTAGGAGAAGGTGAAAAGGTTCAGCAAAAGGGGTTCTAAACTAGAAGAACATCTTCAAAGCCATGAGATTAAAGAGAACTTGACATGTTTGAGGAATTGATAGCATATGAAGTATAAAGGGTAAGAGACTAGGCTAGAGTAACAATGCTGTTTTATCACAAAAGACCATGAGAGCCACATTAAGGATTCAGGGGGGTACACAGATGGGACTGGGAGCCACTGACATGTTTTAACAAGTGCTGGGTGCAGAGTGAAGAAGTGATACGAGGGAGTCAAGACCAGGTGGAAAGCTGTTGCAGTCATCCCAGGAAGAGATAATGATAACTATGCTAAGGGAATAGCAAACTGAACTGGGAGAAACAGGGAGAGTTTATGAGGTAGATTAACAGGATTTGGTGGTTGGTATGTTGGAAGAGGTAAGACAGGCAAGGATGAACTGGGTAGATGATGAACCATTCACAGAATAAGGATCCCGGGGGAAGAGAACATTTGAAAAATGGGAGATAAGACTATATTAATAGATATGTTAAGAGAAGACTGTATCTTAATACATTTTTAAAGTTAGCATTCTATATAAAAATGCAAAATGTATATTGAAAAAGTATATCTCTGTCATACTGTCATACTATTGTCTTACATCAGCTGGGAATACACTAGTAGAAAATCCCTTTTACATAATTTAGTAAAATTTGGAAATAATCTTTTACTCCTTTCCTAGAAACTTATAAATTATTTCTAATTCTCAATTACTACTGTATTGTCTGAGCTCTCCTGGTTTTAAATATATTTTTGATACAATAAAAGAGAAACTAAAAGTCCAAAGTTATCAGACAGAAACAAATATAAATTGGAAGCTACAGATGGACTAAAATTTAAAGGCATTATGTGCTTTTGATTCATACTTCCAGATTGCTTTGTGCTCTTTTAAAAATATTTTTCTAACAGTTGGTAAAAATGCTCCACGTGGAATACCAACAATTGTAGCAGCTGGTGTTTACAGCAAATGACAAGGCTGAATTAAACAATTACTATCTCCATTTCAGGATGGCTTGTAAAAACAATAAAGTTTTACAAAGGCACTGACTTTTAAAGGAGGTTCAGCTGAATTAGTGTTCCTATCTGTTTGGAGCTATAGTACTAACCTTGAGATCAAAATAGAATACTGCTAACATGGAAAAGTGACCTCAAAAAATCATGCAAAAGTTTACACAGCTTATAGCAAAACATACTCTGATAAATTACAAACTCAACTTGCTAGCTAAATTGGCAAAAGTCTTAGGAATTTTTATGTAAGAACTCTAGAAAATTCCTAGTTTTGAAAATCAGTAAAAATTCTTACCCTTTATAATCAAGGAAGGACACCATAAACAAAAGAAATTAATTTTAAAAATAAAAAAAAACACATACCAAGTTAAATATTTTGCTTCTTCATTTATCATAATTGCATTTTGCTTATTTGCCCCCATTTTTTATTTAAATAGCATCTCATAGTATTTATTATCTTTTTAAACGGAAAGTGGTGGGAAAATAATAAAGAAAGGAATTCATATTCACTTCCTTCTGAATTGAATGGGATGTATGCTCCAGATATATGAGAAATCTTGCTGAGTGGTAGAAAATGTATTTTGCTGATAAAAACCTCAGAAGTATTCAGGCACAAGATGCTGAATGCTATGCAGTTTTATATCAGCAGATATAGCTTCTTCTCTAGTCCTATGACGTGTGTATAGCTCATCCATTCATGTTTACAATTAGTTGGCAATCAGAACTTAATTGTGCATTCAAAGCTATTAAAGAACAACCAAAGCAGCCAGGAATATAAGATGTAGAAAGAAGGAAAAGGGATTGCAGTTATCCTCTACTTGCTGCTACTTCTTCCTCTTGGCCATTTGCTAATTTATAGCTCACGGCACCAAAGTCACCAAAAGTAGTGTTCTAAAGTCTGTGGCAGTCTCACTGAACTGAGAGATGAAAAATCAGAGTTCAGAACTTCAAGACAGACACTGTTTAAGGGACTAATATTCTGAAGAAAGTCTTCCCTGGTAGCTCCGCGGTAAAGAATCTGCCTGCCAATGCAGGAGATGCAGGAGACACGAGTTTGATCCCTGGGTTGGGAAGATCCCTTGGAGAAGGAAATGGCAATCCACTCCAGTATGCTTACCTAAGAAGTCCCATGGACAGAGGAGCCTGGTGGGCTATAGTCCATGGGGTCACAAAGGAGTCAGACACAAAACGCAACTAAACAACAACACATTCTGAAGAAAAGAAAGCCTAATATTCTGAATGCATTTCACCCCTAAAACATTTGCCAGTCCCTAAGTTGTGCACTGAGGATTGAGAGACAAAAACTGAAGTTCATATCCTGTTAAGGAGATAGAGCCTAGGAGATGCTCTGGGATTTCATTTAATATCCTTAAAATCTTAGATCCTAGGACCAAATATAAATTATAAACGTGCTAGTTTTCGCAAGTCCTGAAACATAACTTCAAATCAATTCAGTCCCTGAGTGAATCAAGGTATCCTATTGGTTCTGTATCTTCCTATTTATTTTAATTGGAGGCTAATTACTTTACAATATTGCAGTGATTTTTGCCATACATTGACATGAATCAGCCATGGGCATACATGTGTCACCCATCCTGAACCCCCCTCCCACCTCCCTCCCCATGCCATCCCTCAGGGTTGTCCCAGTGCACCAGCCCTGAGCGCCCTGTCTCAGGCATCAGACCTGGACTGGCAATCTATTTCACATATGATAATATACATGTTTCAATGCTATTCTGTCAAATCATCCCATCCTTGCCTTCTCCCACAGAGTCCAAAAGTCTGTTCTTTCATCTGTGTCTCTTTTGCTATTTCGCATATAGGGTCATTGTTACCATCTTTCTAAATTCCATATATATGTGTTAGTATACTGTATTGGTGTTTTTCTTTCTGACTTACTTCACTCTGTATAATAGGCTCCAGTTTCATCCACCTCATTAGAACTGATTCGAATGCATTCTTTTTAATAGCTGAGTGATATTCCATTGTGTATATGTATCACAGCTTTCTTATCCATTCATCTGCTGATAGACATTAAAATCTCTTTGGAGAAAATTAATATATCTTAAAGTTTTTCATAGACAGTATCCAATATTCAATATTAAATACTGGCATACATGTACAAAGGATCAAATGATTAAAGGCCATGAACAAAAACAGACGTCAACAAATCAAAAATCAAGATTTTGAAGTCATCAAACACAGACTTTAAAATAAGCATGATTAATATTTTTAATAAAAGAGGTTTAAAAAAAGACAGAGAATTTCACCAGAGAACCAGAATCTACTAAAAAGATATCTAACTGAAATTACAGAATTTAACCATAATTAAAAACTCAAATTCAATACATGGGTTTAATATTATGGACAGTAGAAAACAAGATTCAGAATAGAGCTTGACAGAAAATATTAAAATTGGTACCCACAGAGACAAAAAGGAGAAAAAAATATAGAAAAGAACATAAGAGATATCCAGGACTTAGAGAAAATATCTAACATATGTGGGACTGAACTTTGTAAAGGAGAAGAGAAGAAATAACTGACCAAAACTTTTATAAAAGTAGTGAAAGACACAAAAAGTTTAAGAAGCTCTTTGTACCCCAAGCAAGAGAAAGCAATGAAAATCAAGCTTATATACATCACAATAGAACTACTGAAAGGTAAAAACAAAACAAAAAAATTCTTAAAAGCACTCAGAGGAAAATGATACATTACCTTAAAAAGATTAAAAAAAACTAAGTGCTGACTTTTCACATTTTTCAACAGAAACATTGGAAACCAGAAGAAAATGAAATGATATCTTTAAAGCACTGAAAGAAGATGGTTGCCAATGCAGCATTCTTTATTTAGGGAAAATAGCCTTCTAAGATGAAGACAAAGTGTAAACCTTTTCAGACAAACAAAAACTTAAGAGAATTTGTTGCTGCTATAGAAATACTTCTTCTAACAAAAGGAAAATGATCCCAGGTGGAAGTTCAATCATACAAGAAGAAAGACCACAAGAATGAATACATAGATACGCAGACCTAAATGAATAGTAATTGTGAAAATAACAGATAAAATAAATAAAATAATTTCAAATTACAACTTCGCAGTTCGAAAAATACTGCTCCTACCAGACTTCTGAGCCATATATTCTAGCCGTTTGACTGTGAGGGAGATAAGCCCAGGATACTGGTGAAGGACAAAACAAGGGTGTCCAGACATCTTGGAGACAGGGGGAAAACTTTCCTGAGAAAGTAGTAGGCATAAATTATCTCTGGTTACTCCCCTTAATAAATTCTTTGTTCTTGAAAACTCAAATAGTCCATGGTTTCTTGAACATAGCCAGTTGCTTCTTCACTTAGGATTTTGCTCATCTTATTCTGACTAAAATGCAAACGTGATTTCTACCTCACCTCCCTCATATGTTCAAATCTTTCAGGTTTGAACTTCAGTGCCTCTGTAACTTTTAAGCCCTTCCCTGGCCATACATCATCAACCATCCCTGATACCCCAACCCATACTATAATAATCTCTCTTTCATAAAAGAAATATGTGTTTATGTTGTCTTGCTTATTAAGGTTTAGATTCTTTAAGAACGTCCTCTCTTTTTCATCATTTCATCATTTACTCAACAAATATTGAATAAATGGATAATGGATGGATGATCAGATGGATGGAGAAGCCTTTATGACCATCTCCGGATGAGTACAGATTTTGCTATGACTTGTCACTTACTTAGCTGTCAGTCAAGGTCTATCATGCCATTTTCTCTCCATCCTTGCTTTCTTCTGGTTTTAATCACATTTTTTGGATCATCAAATGCTACAGCAGGAATATATAGAGCTAGTGAAAAGTCTCAGTAACTAATTTTGACCTTGAAGTCAGTTAAAAGAGTGCTATAAAAGAGGAAAGTGGTAGCTGTTGATGTTATGATTTGGTGATGGGGAAAATATAAAAGACAGTGTGTTTTTTAATACATTCAACTGGTTTATAATTTTCAGAGTAAAACATCAGCAAGTACATGCCTTTGAGATCAGTGTTTCTCCATCTTGTTTTATGTCTGGATCAGGACAGGGAAAGTAAACAATATTCGCAGTAAAATGAAAACAAAATACTGAGCTGTCCTTTTGTGCAATGCACTGGCCTGCATACAGATAGATGAAGTCTGTAAAAAAAATAATCTATGCTCAGCCATGCAGAGATAAAAACTGCCACTAACACCAGCAATTTAGAACAGAAATACTGCCTGAACCTTCATATACACAATGAAACAAACCTCCTCAACTGAACACATGTGGTGTTCTCAATATTTTTTCTGGTAAATATTTAAGCAGATGATCTAAGAAGGTCAGAGTTTGCCATTGGTGACTCTTGATTTTCTAGTTAAAAGCATTTTTTAAAATGCCTGTGGTTTGGCCTTTGTGCAGTAAGTTAGTTTTCTATAGGCTATAGAAGCAAACACAAGAACTAGGCAGAATTAATAATGTATCCCATGGACTTTAAGTGCCTTAAACAGTTGTGGCTAAATGCCTACCTACAATCCATTCTACCCTTCTCCCTAACATTCATGATCCTGTTGGAGATCTCGGTGTTCTCAGCTCAAAACAAAACAAAACAAACAAAAAAATACAGACATGTGATAGTATTTCTTGAAGCTGAGGACAGGTCATGTGACACAGGTCTTCTCAATGAAATGTAAGCAGAAGTCAAGCACAAATTTCTGACAATTACAATTATATATTTTCCTGGAATAAACACTACTCTCTTCTCTGTACTCCTCTCAGGAATTCATGAACTCAGTGTCTAGGGCTGTACCACAACAGTTATCAGGTAATCTGAAGAAAAAGCTGAGAGAATTTCAAAGACCTCTATTCCGATCACTCAAGGTGTGGAACTAATGCTAGCAATGCCAGCGATCTCCAGACTTACATGAGAAAAATAACACGTGTTTTTTGAAACCAACACAATTAAGGTTTTCAATTATATTTGGGCTGAAATTAAATCCCAGAATCAATCACGATGATTTCTTATCAATTTCTAACCACAAAAACTTAGTATATACTGTTTTTCTCAACAAAACAGGAATGAATGAATAGGTGAATAAATGAATGAACTATACATTCATACTAAGCAAGCATTCTACCATTCATGGCAAATGTATCTGAAATGCTTAGGGAAAAAGAAGTGCCATGGCAGACAGCATCACCCCTTTTCAAAATAGACCATTGGGCATCACGAGTTAGAGAATACACGTGTGAACAAACCAGTAGTGGTCACTGTTCAACCGAAGATCTGCCTGTGAGGCACAGGTCCCTGTGACAGACAACTTCTTCCATGAAAAGACACTGAAACTTTGGAATCTGATGTGTTAGAACTAACTGCTTTTCTATGACCACCTAGATCAGAAATGGAGAGGGAAAATATCTGCCATGGAGAAAATCAGGAGAAGGAATGTTAGGCCAATGGGGAATGCAGGAACAGAGGAAATACACTGGGCGGTGGGGGCAGCAGGCAGGCTCCTTTATGAAGGTCTCCAAGCAATATGCCAAGATTGACAGGTAAGGAAATGAATTCCCTCCCCTACTCTATTTAAGAACTTTTTGTGTCAAATATGTCTGACTCCACTGTTCAATGTCTGACTTCAGAAATATGAAAAGTAGTTCTGCACTATAGAAAGCTCAGGGACTCCTCTATAGCCTGCTACTCAAAGTGTAGCTCCTACAACAGGACCATTAGCATTAACTGGGAGCATTTAGAAATGCAGGCGTTTGGGCCCCAGCTTAGACTATTGGATCAAAGTGCTTCTTTTGCATGTTAAACTTTGGGATATACTCTGCTAGAACTTACTAAAATATTATCTGTCTTGATGTTTGAGTAATTATTTAACTATATTTAAGTCAGTTGAGACAGTAAAAATTCATTTCCCCTTTGGTTTGCAAATCCTAAATCCTTGATTCAGGGATTATAACTTCTCTAAGTCCTAGGTATCAAATAGTTTTTAGAATGTCTCTCACACAACTTTTCTTTTCCGTATTGTTTTATTAAATGGTTATGTTAAAAAAAAATCTTGAGGTAAATTGATACATGAAAGAAAATGAGTCTCCCTTCCCCTCTGCTGGAGGTTGGAAGAGATATGTCATTCACCAGGAACTGCATTTACTAAATCTAGAAATTGGTCCCTTTAATAATCCTTTTGTTATTTCCTTCAAGGTGGGGTTCTGACTGTTATTTAAGAGCCTACAAAGCCCTTGGGAATCTGAGTCATCCTGTTCTCCCTTTTGCCAATATACTTCCACTTGTAGGCAAACTCTAAATGAGTGGCGTGAAGAAAGGCCAAATGACTTGGCTGGAAGGTAGAAAATTCATTTTTACAGACATTCTTAAAGAAAATGAGTTATAGTGAGGTTAGGAAATTCAAACTCTATCTGCTGACCATGCTTATTCCAGAAATGATACAACTATGAGTAAAGTTATTGTCTCCACATTTCTTCAAAGGAAGATATCAGGGAGGGCAGAGGGTGGCTAATTTACCAAGGGTTTATTCCTCCTGCCCACAGATATGCACGTTCCTTGGGCAGAGTGGTTATAGTTTTAAACATCACAGCCAGATGTGCAAAGAAAATACATTTTCTTTATTTTCTTTGCAACCTATTGGATTTTCCTTGATGTCTATCAGAAGGAGTCTTTAGTTCAACTTCATAAATTGTCTGATACAATAGTCAGTTGAGTTAAACGCTTAATCTCTTTCAAATAAAAGACTCAGTCCTTCAGGTTCTTCCTCCACCCAGGTCCATTCCAAGAAGGCCCTGGATGAATAGAATCCTACTTTGTATTGTGCTCTCCTTTCTTTTCTGAAGAATGGCTGCTTCTGGTGTCTCACAGGAACCACCAGGTATGACTGTTTCAATTCCCGAGCTTGCAGGCATCACTGCTAAAGTTTGAAGCAGATATAGCCTAGAGTCCCTCTCTCAGTTGAGTCACATCCTACTCTTCCTGAGTGATTTGGCCCCACCGTGGACCACCCTGGCACAGCAAACCCCTCTAAGACTCGAGCATGTTCTTCATCTATAGCTTGGCCCTAGGCTACCCAACACACAGTCTCTATCGTAGTCACTGGATGTCTTGCTTCAGGGACCTATAGTAGACCCACTCCCCACACTTCAGCTTTCTTTAGCATCTGCCAAGGGGCATTCAGGCACTGTTGAGTTCCTTGTCTGCCTTCCTTGCCTCCCTCTCTGCCAATGAGATATGCCATTGCCCTTGGCCATGATGGGGTAGTTGCTACTGGGACAGAATTCTACAAAGCCAACACAGAGGACAGAGGTATGGGGAGAACATAAAAGCCTTATGTTCTGTTTTACTCTGCTTCTCTCCTCTTTTCTCAAATATCTGGCTTTCCAATTCCTCTAAACCAGTGCTACTCAGATGCCAGTAACGGGCCAATAATGGTCCACATCAAGACATCCACAGAAATTGAAAGAGAAGTTTTTGATAATAGCAATTTGGCAGAGTAATTTTATATCTATCAAATCTAATGCTTCTCTATTTGCTTTTTCTCATAATTAATTTTTATTATGTTTTAAAAATCATAGGTGCAAGATGTATTAAAAAACTTTTAAAGTGTGGTTCTTCCTCATGGTGAATTTGAGAGGTATGAAACCTCTATCTATCTACTTTTATTAAGCAAGCTTCACACCTAGAATCATGGAAAGGGCATCCTCTTTGTGTTATGGGAGAAATATGAGATGAGTCCACCAGACTTAAGCCTGGATGTGCTGGAGAGATTTATGACATCTTTTTTTCTTGACAAAGCCTGGATTTTGAGCTTATTTTAATTTGTAGATGCAAACCTAAATCTTATTTGACAGTTAAAGTTAAGCAGATTCCCTGTGTTCTGTTGGGGATGGTGTCCTGACACCCTTCACCTGAAGCACTAAAACCCATTGTCTCAAGGAGTGAGAAGCCCCAGCGCAACGTGATCTACAGAATAAGGACAAGATATATCAAAGGAAAGGCTTCCCTGGTGGCTCAGTGGTAAAGTAATCCACCTGCCAATGCAGGAGACACAGGTTTGATCCCTGGATCAGGAAGATCTTCTGGAAAAGGAAATGACAACCCACTCCAGTATTCTTGCTGGGAAAATCCCATGGACAGAGGAGTCTGGTGGGCTACAGTCCATGGGGTTGCAAAAGAGTCGGACACAACTTAGTCGGACTAACCAACAAGATCAAAGGAAATGTTATCCTGAGGTTGCCAATGTAAAAAGGGTTGGTTGGAGAATGACTCTATTTCAAGAAAATCTGTAAAGAATGTTTTTCATAATTTTAAAAAAGCTCACATAAGCAATCAATACAATGTGCCCCATGTGTTCCTGTTCTTTGCAAAAGAAGAAAATCTCCAGGAAACCATCAGCATTCAAGTACATGTTGCAATATCTGCAGCAAATACTGAGTCTCAGTCTTTTCCAGTAAAAAGGCCAATGAAAAGAATTTGTAGATGACATTTGTACAACGTAAGTTGAACCCTGTTTCCTAGAGAAAGCTTGCACCAGCTGGGATGCCTGAAGCAGTTCTGGCACTAGGTGGGTGAGTATTATTACTATTAATATTTAATTAAGCTTCTAGCTGAGCATCCTGCTGAAAGAATCTCTCAAAACTAACGTAACATCACCACTCTAACAAAATAAGACCTAAATTAGGAAACAGGAGAAAGTTACAGTGATTTCTCATCATCTTGAACCACCTTAGATGTTACGTTGAATCTCTTTGGAGTTAGGTTTCAAAATACAGTTCCTTTGTCTCTACCAAATTGAAATTATGCTTGAACATAATTGTTTTGAGACCGTCTTATGTCCCACAGCTTCCCTGTCGGTGCCTTTTTTCCTCTGCTCCTTACCTCCACCCTTTCTTCAGGGATCCAGACTCCTTCAATGTGTCTGCCAGACTTGATCTCAACTCCAGTCAAAATGGAGAGAATCCTGATGTGATTTATCTACCCAAGTTGATAAATTAACCAATTACATTATAACATGATTGTCAGTCGATATACTACTTAAGGAGTATTTGCATCTCTACTTTCTGACTTTGATTGTAATTGTAGACTTTAGAAAACTGCAAGTCACACTATGTTTATCTCAATTGAGAGAAAAGAGACTTTTCTACAAGGAAAATCTGTAGTCTCCCCTACCCAGATGGACCTCTGCCTCCTGAGTGGAATCCGTACTTTAGGTGATACAAGTAAAAGGGCAGTGTTTCTTCTCACCAGCTTCTGGAACCAGGCATGGTGGTGGCCCTCTTGCCTTTGAAGATGAAATTCCTCATCTTAGGTGATATATTAAAATATATTCACATGATAGATTAAATATATGTAATTATGTCAACTAAATTCAGTTGCAACAGGCTCATTGATATACTGTCAAATTTTGTAGGAATTTATTTCACTTGGTAGTTTTAAAATTTAAATTTAAAATTTTAAAAATTTAAAAATACATGTTTTTACTTATTTCAACTTGGTAGCTTCCATGTTTTGGTGTCAGTTTGTCTTTTACTCTCAAATATTTGTATTAGCTGTCTTGGTCCAGGTTCCTCTCAAGCAGAATCTGAGATGAGCAATCACGTACAGGTGGTTTATTATGGAAATGCTTCCAGCAGTTGGGAGAAGTAGGTGGGGACAACACAGGAAGCCAAGCATGGGTATGATTTCAGATGAAGTCCCAGCCTCAGCCTGATCTGGTGGGGAGCTCTGAAACACCACACAGGAAGGTTTGTCCTATCTTTTGAGGCAATGGAGTTGGGCTTTTGTACTTCCACATCAATCAGCCATTGGCTGGCAGCCAGTAGACAGCAACATTCCCAGGCACTTCCCTGACTGGTAAGGCAGCTATATGTTCAAGAACAGTCCTCTGACGGAAACAATGGAGCCTTTATCAGCAAAGAATACAGTGGCTGGGAGACAGGAGCATAGGGCTGGTGAAAGAGACTGGGGACAGGGCATCTGGGAAGCAAAAACAGTCCTACACAAAAGGCTTTGAAGAGATCGCAAGCACCATGCCTGGAGCACATAAGAGATGAAATAAGCCTTGAAATCCAGAGGGCTTCCGGCATATCATAGGTCTGCCAAGAGGTCTTCCCCTTCCTCTGCCCAACCTAATTCCATCTTTATCTTCTCCTTTCCTCCTTTAGCCCAAGACCCAAGCATTGTTCATGGAGTCTGGTACACTTGAGGAATCTGCTACATCTCCAGAATTAAACAGAGCAGAGGAGTATTTTAGCGGATAAAATAAAATAGTATTTAGCTATCTGATAAAATGAAAGAAATGGTTTTGTCAATGATTCATCTATTGTCATTGTTATAATTTTGTTTGCCCATCTTATCTTTTGGTTTATTCTTACTCAACAATGGTCTCCAAAAGTTTAACCTCAAGTGTTCTCTCTTATTTAATGATCTGAATCCAACTCAAGAGATACAAAGATCCTCTTTCTAAAATGATGTTTGACTTTTCAAGGTAGTTTTCAGGTACATATGTAAAGCCTTATACTTTTAGTTTTCAGGTACATATGTAAAGCCTTATATTTCAGAATGGAAAAGAATGTGAGAGACTCTTCCATGAATGGAAGGAGACTCTATGGAATAAACTTATCTGAAGACCCAGGCCCCAGATAGAAATTGTGATCTTGGCAAAAGCACTGCAAGCATGAAAAGAAAATTTGAATCTGAAATTCATATCTATTCCATGAGGACATATCTCTTCCTTCTCCAGGTGGTCAGCCATTTTTCCTAGGAATAATGATTATCAGGGACCTATTGTTGGCCTCTGTGCTACAGCAATGGCCATAGCCAGATCAGCCTTGATGATGTGAATTCTATGGTATTGAGCTCATGCATAGCCATATTCCTACCATTATAAAAGTTTTCTGGTTCTTCATTCACATTGTGAGTTGAGAATTAAGGCTCCAAACTTCTTGTTTCCTTTTTATAAGTTCTGTAACACAGTCAGGAGCAATTAACATACTCTAAAATCTTTCTAACCATCATTGTTGCACAGCAATCAAATGCAACCTCTATTTGATCACTCAGAACCGCACTCTCCATCAGCTCATTGTCTCACACAGCCGCCAGTGATAATTTGAGGAATTATGACTTTTTACATGCCATACACTATCAGGGTTCAATTTCTACCTAACAAGGAGGTCATTCATGTGTTCATAAACAACACATATGTGAGCAATCCTAGTTTCAGACTCTTCTCCAGAAGGTCTGTTTTCTGAGGCTGCTCTTGGTACCAAGTACTATATCATCCAGGGGCCTAGCAAGAGAACCAGGCACAGAGCAGGGCAGAAAAGGTGGATAAAAATGTTGCGGGAACAGGAAGGACTGATGAGATGGGATGCTTAAAAAGAGTCTATAACCCAAAGCAGGGGTTATTACTACCTTTATTTTAAGAACTCTTTTATGCAGTTGTATTACAATTCGCAAAAGTTAAAGAAGATAAATATTAAAATCCATGGAAACCTAACCCTTTGAAAACTCATTTACATTAAGGACTTTTCATTGGTTCATATATATACATATATTTATATATATATACACACACATATATGTATATGACATACAATATGTATGGGCATGTTCTTTCTAATCTCTGCTTTTTTTTTTCTCATAGTTCTAGCTTTTGGCCTGTGTGCAACTCATTAATATCATATCAATTGGATTTAATGTTTGGCTTCACCGCTAGATTTATAGCCCCATAGAGTGATCACTGCAGAAGTCTCAGGTGTTAGTACCCATGACCACAAAAACTGTATATCCAGGAGCTATTTCTTTGAGGCTCCACACAGACACCTAATCCCCTACTTTTCTTAGAACTGTTTTCCACTATGTTGTGAGATGTTGCTTGGTCTGACATGATGAGGCATGACATAATAGGTGTCAGGAGAGTCAGGAAAATATAGGGGGAAATTTGTCAATGAAAAAAACCAAAAACATAAAGCTTTCTGGCAGATTCTTCATTTCAGACTTGCTGGAAACTCAGACCTACCATCATGGGCTTTGGTAGTCAAAGCAAACTGAGTGGTACTAAGAAACCTTTGGCATGTGTGAATTGGCAGCCTATATTGTTTCTGATTCAGCATAATTTCTTAAGCTGCTTGGCATGTTTGTTCGGGATTATGAACCATAAAAGCTCATGTCTTTTTTTTTTTTTTTTTAAAGAAAAAAGAGCCCATTCAGTGATTGTGACAACTTACAAGATCAAGAAAGCTGGCACTTGGCAGTCATTGACCAAATCTCAGAATCTTGGAAGGTGTGAATGGAGATTTCATAGCCCAGATGTTCCCATGATGCTAGCATGCAAACTTCTACCTAGGAAAATCAGTTCACTCTATTCACATGCCATTGCCTTGTTGGGAATGGTTCCTTCTTGGCTCCTCTAGATCTGGATTAGATATCAGCATTTAGTACCACCTAGAAATTAACAGTACTGGGGTCAGTTGACTTGCTTAGTGGAAAAAAAAAGTTCTCCAAAAACAGGGACATGGCTCAGTTCTTTTACATTTTAAACTTGCTATCTTTCATGATCCTGATTAAATCCATAACCCAACTATCCAACTCACAAGTGAACTGCAGAGATGGGGCATAAGTGTGCAGCTGGAAGGGTGTAAGTCCTCCAGGAAGTGTTTCCTACTACGAACACTGCACACCATACTGGGCCTTACCATACCATATCACATCCTGGCAAATTTCCTAGCTCATCAAGGGGAGAGGGGAAGAAGCTAAGATTTTAATCTCTGGCTTGGCTTTACTCTCAAATTAATAGTCCCTTGAGGTGTCTTAATTAATTGCAGTCAGATACAATTTTTTGCCTGGAAAGTATTCAATTTCATAAGCATTTGTTGAGAACCTACTATACATCCAGCACTATTCTAGGTACCATAAATACAACTATGAGCATAAATTCCCTACCCTGCTACATTCCAGAGGATGTAGCAAGCCTACATTGCAGAGGAAGGAGACATATTTTTAAAAATACATAAAATGTATAAAGTGTGTAAAACAATGATGAGAGTAATAGAAATAAAGTAGGAAAAGGAGTGTCAAGGCAGGGGTCAATTTTAAATATGGTAATTAAGGAAGACTTTGCAGAAGAGAAGTCAACATTTCAGCAAGGATCTGGAGAAGGTGAGGGTGAAATCAGGGGAGGCTGGTTTGGCTGGGGCAGAGAGATGTGCTCAGAGAAAGAGAGGAGCCACAGTGTATGTTGTTGCAAATCTCTATTGCTTCTACCCTGTGGTGTGATGAGAACCGTTGGAGGATTTTGAGCATGACTAATGGCTCTTGTAAAAATCTATGACAGGGACTTCCCTGGTGGTCCAATGGTTAAGACTCTGCACTTCCGAGGCAGGGGGTGCAGGTTTGGGGAACTAAGATCCCACATGCTGCACAGTGTGGCCTAAAAAAATAAATAAATCCTATGGAGAATATTGATATTTAAAATATATATGTGACAAATATCACATGATATCACTTTTATGTGGAATCTTTTTTTTAAAAAAAGAATACAAGTGAACTTATTTACCAAACAGTAGTAGAGGCATGGATGTAGAAAACAAATTTATGGTTACCAGGAGATAAAGGAGGGGAAGGGGAAACAGGGAGACTGAGGCTGGCATATTCACACTACTATATAAAGTAGAACCTGCTGCATAGCACTGGGAAATCCACTCAGCACTCTGTAATGGCCTACCCAGGAAAAGAATCTTAAAGAAGAAGATTTTATATTTGTACACATATAACTGATTCACTTTGCTGTACACTCAAAACTAATAAAATGTTGTAAATCAATTATATTCCAATAAAATTTTTAAAATATATATATGTATATATATATATTTTAAAATTTTATATATATATATATATATATATAAAATTATATATATATATAAGGCAGTCCAGTGGTTAAGACTCCATGCTTTCACTGCAGAGGGCCCAAGTTCCATCCCTAGTTGGGGAACTAAGATCTCACATGATGCACAGCATGGCCAAATATATACTTACATATACATATATGTTGGGTTATCACTCTGTTAGACTCTCTCCAGCTATTTTGTTTGAACTGACTTCCAGGGGAACAAAGCTGAAAGCAGAGAACCTAGTCCAGAGTTCATTGCACTTATCCAGATGGTGGCGATGGTGACTTGGGCCAGAGTAAGAGCAGTGGGAGTGGTGAGAAATGGTCAGATTTCTAGTATATTTGGCAGCTAACAGATGGACAGGATTGGCGTGGAAGAAAATGGGAGGAGTCAAGTTGGATATCAGTGAGCAATTGGAAGCCTGGACTTTTGTGTGTAAGTAGAGGAGCCTGGTAGGCTGCAGTCCATGGGGTTGCGAAGAGTTGGACATGACTAAAGCGACTTAGCCAGTAGCAGCAGCAGAATCACCTGGGGCTTCCCTTGTGGCTCAGCTGGTAAAGAATCTGCCTGCAATGCAGGAGACCTGGGTTCGATCCCTGGGTTGGGAAGATTCCCCTGGAGAAGGGAAAGGCTACCCACTCCAGTATTCTGGCCTGGAGAATTGCACAGACTGTATAGTCCATGGGGTTGTAAAGAGTCGGACACGACTGAGGGACTTTCACTTTCAGAATCACTTGACAAATAAACCAAGTCAGGTCCAAGCTAGATTGATATGTTTAATGCCCACATGCAAAAGGAAGCTTATGTGTGGCTATTTTCTTATGTCTTTCATAAATCAGCATGAATTAACTACTGAGGCATGTCATTTAAAGGACAGGATATGTTCTGTACCCATTTAAGCTTCATAATAGTAAATACTATTCCTGTCTCCTTAATTGGGAGTTGACATCACCCTTAGTCACCCTGTGGCTGAGTCTTGCTCAGAGAATGCTACTGAGTTTCCCAAGCCTTAAGAAAATAAGGTAGTCTTTTACCTAATCTAAATTCAGGAGCTATGGAAAGAGAAAATGCAAACTTCAATGCATGAACATAAAAGAAATAATATAGCAGAATACTATAAAGCTAAGACTTAATACCAAAGTAAGTTTATCCTGTTGTAAAATTTCAGTCATAATATCTTTTCTTTCACAGTGTATCTTCCTTTCTTCCCCATAGTTCTCAGCACTTCAAAATTTAGGCAAGGTAACAAAAAAAGAGGACGATGGAGGATGAGATGGTTGGATGGCATCACCGACTCAATGGACATAAGTTTGAGTAAACTCTGGGAGTCAGTGATGGACAGGGAGGCCTGCCATGCTGCAGTCCATGGGGTCACAAAGAATTGGACACAACTGAGCGACTGAATTGAACTGAACAAAAAAATGGTTTAAAAAATATTGGTCAAAAGTAACAAAAAAGTGTAATTTATATTAATCTGTTTTTTCAACCACTAGATCACACTTTCTGAAGACAATCTCAATTTTTAATTTGATTTTCAAAGAAATAAAATCGAGGGGAGTTCAAGAATCACCACTTTGGTTTGGTATTCTCATGCCCTCAATCAATTTCTTGCCTTGAATATCTAACATGTACTTTTGAAGTCATGTGGCAGAAGTTTTGAAAGTGGAAAAAACCCAGGCCCTGGAGTAAATCAGACAGTGGAAGTATGAGCAAGGGAAAGTGAGTCTAATTCTCAACTCTTGTAAAATATAATAATGGATAACATTACTGGATAACAATATCTAATAGGGTTGTTGTAAGCTCAAATTAATTAATGTACAAAGGACCTATGTAAAAAATATGGACTTAACAGGAACAATTATTACTGTCAGCATTTTCAGTAAATAAAAACAAAACCTCAGTGAACACAGTCACATTTTTGGAGAAACACAGTTTTGAGATTACCCCAAGTTGATAAAAAGATATTCTACTCTATCATAAAATAAGGCCTGTCTTCCAAGGACAAATTAGTTACCTCTCTTCTGTATCTCTTGTTTCTCCCCTCACTTTTATGAGCCATGCAGGGCATCATATGTTTCACATACATGACCTGTCTGTATTTCATTTGCTAGTTCATGATTTCAAACACAAAAGACTAGTGGCCACTAATCATTTGCTCAAGCCCTTGGATTTAATTATCTCAAAATTCAGTATCATAACAAACTAAGCTAGTGATTCTACAATAATCAAGAGAAGTTTCTTTAAAAACTCTATCCTCTCCTAATCAAAGAAAGAGTGTGGTGAACATGGATGATTTTATCTTGCTCAGCATGCCTTCCCAGTGTCTTTCTACAAACAGACTCCACCTGCTTCACTGATGGGAGGGCTGGACACTTATAACCTGGTGAGTTAGACTCATTCCCCAGAATTCTTCTAAAATTTTAAAAATCAGGGTGAGTTGTATTTAAGATGAAATCGAGAGACAGGGCTCACAATCACTGTGTAGACCATTATGATTCCCCAAGTATGGTCTCTGGACCAGCAGAATCATCCAGAAACTTACCAAAAATATGCACATTCTTGGGCCTCACTTGAAACTGACTGAATCAGAAATCCTGGAGATGGAGTTCAGGAATCTGTTTTAACAAGCCTTCTAGATGATGCTGATGCACTCTTAGCCTTGAAAAACACTGGTGTGAGTAAACCCTGATTCACAAGTCTTTGTCATATGAAATTACTCTAAAGGAAGAAAATAATGGAACCCGTGGTATATCGAAATATATGGGACTATACCATAATAGTCTTGAACTACTTGCTGTATGTTTGTAATATTAAACTAGGATGGAAAATGTCTTCAATTATCTTAGTTTCTGATTTTAAGGACCTTGGCTTTAAATTTCAAATGAAATTTATTAGCTGTGTCCAAAACGTCTATCATTCAGTCCTCCCTTGATAACTGAATGTTACAGACTTAGATTTTGCCTATATTTATAACAGTTGTGCACAGTCCAGCAAATACACACACACACACACATATAAAACTTACTATATAGCCTAGATAGTAAGCTCAAATTCAAACTCTCATATGTGTCCCTCTATACTGTAACTTTTAATTAGGAAGTCATAAAACATCTATTAATATTTTTAAATAACAATACTATGCAATAGATGTGTCAAGAAATGTTGTGGCCTGTCAATGTGCTTCTTCCTGAGGCCTCAGACTCGAATGTTCAAACATTCGAACAACAATTGAAGCATGGGATGTGTAAGAAAATAGGGGGTGGTAAGGACTATAGCAAATTGCAGCATGCCTATATGCCTTGAATTCAGAGACATAAATTTTAAAAATTATGAAAACACCACAGGCTAAATGAAACATGTCAGTTATTGGATTCAAATTTTAAGAACTTTGGTCTATTCCTACCATATTCTTACATTGCACACTTGTGGGTTTAGGGGTAAAATGAGCCCTGCCCAATAAAGAAGCAGCAAGGGACAACTCTGTGGAAAATAGGTATATTTCCTAACTTTCTCTTACCTAGGGCAACCCTGGGAAGCAGGCTCAAGGTCTACAGGAAATCTTTTTTTTAAAAAAAAAATTTTATTGAGATATAATTCACATACCATATGTTATAGGCTGAGTTGTATTCCCTCAAAATACATATGTTGAGTCCTAACCTCCAGTATCTCTGAATGCGACCATATCCAGAGATAGGGTCTTTATTGAGGTAATTAAGTTAAAATGAAGTCATTACAGTGGGCCCAACCCCAGTGCCTAGTGTCCTTCTAAGAAGAGGAAATGCGGACACAGACATAAATAGAGAGAACATAAGAAGACACCACAGTAGAAGACAGTGATCTACAAGTCAAAGGAAGATGAATGGAACAGATCTTTCCCTCGTGGTCTTCAGAAAAAACCAACCCTACTAACACCTGGGTCTTGAAGCTCTAGACTTCAGAACCATTAGGAGATGAATTTGTGTTGTTTAATCCACTCAGTCTATGGTACTTTATTATGGTAGCCCTAGCAAATTACCACATCATACAATTCACTCATTTAAATGGATTGCAGCATATTTACAAATAATGTGCAACCATCACCACAGCAATTTAAAATGTTTTCATTTTACCTCATAAGGAAGTCCTGTATCCTTTAGCTACCAACACCCTATCACTCTACCCCTCTAAAGTACTGATCTGCTTTCCACCTCTCTATACCTGCCTATTCTGAACATTTCATATAAATGGAATCATATACATGTACAGTATATAATCATGTACAGTGCTTTGTGACTGGCTTCTTTCATTATGTGGATACACCACATTTGTTTGTCCATGAATTAGTTGATAAACATCTGAGTTGTTTCCACCTTTGGGATATTATGAATAATGCAACTCTCAACATTTGTGTAGAAAAAAATTTTGTAAGGGGAAAAACCTTGTGTTTGCGCAGAGCTGAAACCTGTTCTAAATGGGCAAAAAACTCCTCACTATTTCCTTGAGTTGGTTTCTGGCAAATTTCCACCTTTCATATTTTCTCTCAGGCCTACCCATCATTCTTATTTTAAACAAGCTATCATCATCCACTCTCACAGACTGATTCATGGTTGATTTGTTCAACAACTGCATGGCATCAACGTTACTGAAGAATATATGAGGACCCTCAGGGGAAAATAAAAGTGTCATTGTAAATGGAGCATAGGGTCCATTAGAAGCTCAGTCTGGGAAAAGATGTGTGGGTGAGTGAGTGGGTGGGTGTGGAGCTGTATTTGTGTTCAGAAGCATTAAAGGTCTCCCCAGGTGTGGAAGGGCTGGCCAAATCACGTTAGCTTGAAATGCAGTCTTGAAGTTCTGCCAGAAAAGGAGAGGCTTCTGAGTTAGATGAGGTGCACCTGGCCCATTAGCTCATCAGGCTGTTCTTCAGTGCTCACATAAAGATGTAATTTATCCAAATCCTATTTACCATGAGTTGTAACATGAGCCAATAAACAGTGGGAAAGTCACAGGATCTTGATTGTTGCTAAGTTATATCATGGAGAGCCTGAAAGAAGAAATTAATGTGTACACTGATGGAGTAGGTCACCAATTCCCTGTTTTGACTAAAGTTCCCCTTTTTTGGCATGGGGATGCAGTTTTTTAAAATAAGGGCATTCTCATAGTAACCATATACAGATGGAGTACACACACTGTGTCCCTATGGCAGGCTTATAAGAATAACGATCTCACAATATTGGCTCAGCAACTATGTAATAAGCAGAGCACTTACTGTATGTCAGACATCAATCTACATATGCCAGAGGTGCTGTTGTGAAATAAGAGGAGCACAGTCCTTGCCTCACCCTGTCCCAGACGAGGTTATTCACTGATTTGTGGACTAGTGAATTGTTCGTGACACATCTACTGAATATTTCAGTCCTGTAGAATCTGGTTAGATAAGTAATATCTCTCTTACGCTTTTCAATATTCTTAGATTCTGAACTATCAGTCTAACAATGAAGCACCTATATTTGCCAGACACTACGCTAGGCAGAGCAAGTTCAAGAATACCTGCAACAAAAGTTCCTTGCTGTCAAAGAACTAACAATCTAGGAACTGCTTGCGTGTATGCGTGCTAAGTCGCTTCATTTGTGTCTGACTCATTGAGACCTTATGGACTGTAGCCCACCAGGCTACTCTGTCCATGGGATTCTCAAGAATACTGGAGTTAGGTTGCCATGCCCTCCTCCAGGGGATGTTCCCAACCCAGGAATCGATCCACGTCTCCAACATCTCCTGCACTGCAGGCAGATTCCTTATGACTAGCGCCACCTGGGAAGCCCACGACGTGTTTTATAGTTGTGCAATACCATAAACCATAGGATCCACATATACCATATACATGATGGAAGACTCTGGAACAGAGGTATAAAAAAGTGGGAGCACAGAAGTCTTCATTCTTTCAAAGAATATGGTTGGTGGTTGTACACTGGAAAAGGACTTGGGAGTTTTCACGAGAAAGTGAGGTTTGAGCCAGCTCTTACAGGTTGAAAGCATTTGCTCAGAGAGTGAAGGAAGTCAAAGGAATTCTACTTGGAGGGAATAGCCTGAAGAATGGCCCAAAGGCATGAAAGTAGCGTTTGGAGGAACGGCAGGTAGGCAGACATTCTGTCTGTTTTTTTCTCTGTCACCTCCTGAAGACCAAAGGCTTGGATCCAGAGATTGTTCCAGTTAAACACTCCAGTGGAAACTTAAGACCAGTCTGTCATTTCTAATTTGAACACCTGGAAAAGTTGAGCATCAAAGTATGCTCAATTTTCTGGGGCTTACCACACATTCAATGTCAGTTTCTATAAAAGCAGAGGACAAGTTTAAAGGGCAAATAACATTGCTTGATAGGATCTTGCCATGTCAACACTAAGTAGAGTCTAAGTTTTAGTACAGTTTGCCCTTTATCAAAGTTGACATTAGGTAGTCCTCCAATTTTCTGTGATGACTTTAACTTGGAAATAACTGTTCTTCTCATGAATCTATGTAAACTGGATTACTACAGGTCAAGGGCAAACTGTTCAAACCTAACAGAAGCATCACAGAATAGTGATCAGTTCTGAAATCAGATTGCCCTGTTCTAAATCCTAACTCTTCTAGCTACCATTTTTACTCTTTCTGAACCACACAAACTCAATTGACTTCAATTATTTTATCTGTAAAATGTGCTACCATTGCACTTACCTTATGGGCTACTATGAGGATGAAATAAAACTGTTTGTGTATTCAATCTGGCTCCTGTATGACACTGGAATATGTGAGCTGCTATTGCAGAGAAGTGGTGAAGACCCCGAATGTCCTCTTGTTCTCATCTGAATCTGAATCCTGCCACTGTACCATCTTTAGCAATTTACTTAGTTTCTAAGCTTTGGTTTCCTTGCTTGTAAACAGGACAGGAACATAGAATTATTGTGAAGATAAATTAGAGAACTATATCTCAAACTGGAAAAAATCTATTGAAGAAAGAAGTATATGTAAAGTGATAACCACAACATCTGGCACATAGTAGGTACTCAAAAATAACATCTCTTGTTATTATTAATATTATTTAAATCATCAGCCAGGTCAATTCAGTTTAGTGGCTCAGTCGTGTCTGACTCTTTGTGACTCCATGAACTGCAGCACGCCAGGCTTCCCTGTCCATCACCAACTCCCACAGCCTACTCAAACTCATGTCCATGGAGTTGGTGATGCCATCCAACCATCTGATCCTCTGTGTCCCCTTCTCCTGCCTTCAATCTTTCCCAGCATTAGGGTCTTTACCAACTAGTCAGTTCTTTGTATCAGGTGGCCAAAGGATTGCAGTTTCAGCTTCAGCATCAGTCCTTCCAATGAATATTCAGGACTGGTTTCCTTTAGGATTGACTGGTTGGATCTCCTTGCAGTCCAAGGGACTCTCAAGAGTCTTCTCCAACACCACAGTTCAAAAGCATCAATTCTTCGGTGCTCAGCTCTCTTTATAGTCCAACTCTCACATCCATACATGACTATTGGAAAAACCATAGCCTTGACTAGCCAGACCTTTGTTGGCAAAGTAATGTCTCTGCTTTTTAATATGCTACCTAGGTTGGTCATAACTTTTCTTCCAAGGAGTAAGTGTCTTTTAATTTCATGGCCACAATCACCATCAGCAGTGATTTTGGAGCCCCCAAAAATAAAGTCTGCCACTGTTTCCACTATTTCTCCATCTATTTGCCATGAAGTGATGGGACCAGATGCCATGATCTTTGTTTTCTGAATGTTGAGGTTTAAGCCAATGTTTTCACTCTCCTCTTTCACTTTCATCAAGAGGCTCTTTAGTTCTTCTTCACTTTCTGCCATAAGGGTGGTGTCATCTGCATATCTGAGGTTATTGATATTTCTCCCAGCAATCTTGATTCCAGCTTGTGCTCCATTTAGCCTGGCATTTCACATGATGTTCTCTGCATATAAGTTAAATAAGCAGGGTGACAATATACAGCCTTGATGTACTCCTTTCCCAATTTGGAACCAGTCTGTTGTTTCATGTCCGGTTCTAACTGCTGCCTCTTGAATCGCACACAGATTTCTCAGGAGACAGGTAAGGTGATCTGGTATTCCCATCTCTTTAAGAATTTTCCACAGTTTGTTGTGATCCACACAGTCAAAGGCTTTGGCATAGCCAATAAAGCAGAAGTAGATGTTTTTCTGGAACTCTCTTGCTGTCGATGATCCAACGAATGGTGGCAATTTGATCTCTGGTTCCTCTGCCTTTTCTAAATCCAGGTTGAACATCTGGAAGTTCATGGTTCATGTACTGTTGAAGCCTGGCTAGGAGAATTTTGAGCATTACTTTGCTAGCACATGAGATGAGTGCAACTGTGCATATATAAATCATACTAAATAAATACTAAAGAAAAGAGATGAGTATACAAATCATACTAAAGAAAAGTTTATTCATATTTTCTAAACTTTTAAAAATTAATTTTGGGAGTGAAATAAATTTGAATACATTCTGGATATTTAATAAAAGCCTGAGGTTGACCCTTTTGTACAGGGCAAATACTTTGATGACTATCCCTTTATTTGTATTAGAAATTTCCTGGGGACTTTCTGCTCACCAGTAACACTTCCTCATCTCTATTTTGATACTTAGCCATTACAGCTTTACTATCTATTGATACATATGTTTGTTTGAGGGAAGTGTTGGGTTGGACTGTGAGGAATGTGAAAGGTTTATTGGGAATAAAACAGAAGGAAAGTAGCCAGAATAGGCAGGGCTAACCTTCAGACTCACTGCAGACTGACAAGGTCTCTGCCAGGCCAAAGGAGAGCCCAGAGCAAGATTTGCTCATTAGTGTCGTCATGAGCTTGGGCATAAGGGTTGAGCCCTCGTATCCTGCCTTGACCAATTACTGGTCAGAGTCATCCTGAGAAGCACATAACCCTAGCTTGGCTTACTTGAATTCCAGAGCACTTCAAAATGTGTATGTCCTCAGCTTGATAGCTGACATGGATTGTGAAGGAAGTTAGATGGAGGCCTTCAGCTAGTGGAATTTCTCATAGCTAGGCAGCAAGTCCCTTCTTGGAGGAACATCTGAAAAGCACATGTATGTGTCTGCCACAGGAAGATTTCAGGAGATATAATGTCAACAATGGACCCTGTCTGAGACTGTTCAGATTGCTGTAACAGTATACCATAGACTGGGTGGCATCTCAACAACAAATTCATTTCTCACAATTCAAGAGGCAGGGAAGTCCAAGATCAAGGCACTGGCAAATTCAGTGTCTGGTAAGAACCAGCTTCCTGGTTCACAGGTAATCTTCTTGTAGTGTTCTCACATAGCAGAAGGGGCAAGGGAGTTCTCTAGCTTCTTTTATAAAGGCACTAATGCTATTTATCAGGGCTCCACTTTCATGATCTAATCACCTCACAAAAGCCCCCCTTCAAGTATTATCACACTGGGGATTAGATTTCAAAATACGAACTTTGGGGAACACAAATATTCAGTGTATAGCAGACCCAGTTTATGTACCTCCTCACATTTTCTTAGCCCCTACATGCTCCTGGACTTTAGCCACTTTCCCAAGAGAGAGCCTCCACCACCCCCAAAATCCCTTCATCTCCTATACCAGTAGCTTTGACCTCCCCGGTATGCAGGCCAGGTTCACATTTGGCCTCTGCTGCATCCACCACGGTAGGAATGGCAGCAGCTCTGATGCTCACCTCAGTCAATTAGACCCATGGAGGCTCTGGTTGCCTAACTTCTGAACTCAGATGAGGGCCCACCCCAAGAAGACATGGATCTGGCCAAGTAACCCAACCTGCTCGAAGTACAAGGAAATTAATGCCCCAAAGGCTGAATTCTAAACAATGAGAAACAGAAGATTAAAAGGATGAAGCAAAGAAATCTCTCATACTTCTTCCCCTTCAATGGACTGTCCCACAACGCAGAGGTTCCACATACCCTATCTGCATTAACTCCCACAAGACTGAGTGCCCATCTGTCTTTTCTTGCGACACTCTGGCCAGCACAGAAACACACTACCTTGCATTTACTTTCCCTCTATCCCTACCTCATTTCCCTTTTGTTCTTCTCTCTTGCTACTCTGGAATCACAATTCCAAATACAGTTTCAGCTTTAACCTGGTTTCCTGGACCTGAGCTGGAAAACTAGCTTATTATTCTGTACTAACTAGGTGCCCAGCACTCTTCTAGGAGCTTTAAATGTATTCTCACTGGATTCTCTAAACAATTCAATGACATCAGTATCCTTAGTACTGTCATTTCTGTTTTACAGGTAAGAAACTGGGGCACAGAAATATTAAGGATCTTTCACAAAGTTCTATAGCTAGTAATGACAGATCTAGGATTTGAAGCATAGATGGTTTGCCTCTAGAGACAAGGCCCTATGCTCTCGCTACAGTTGCATTGGTTCTCAAGTCTGTTTCTATGGTTAAATGTATAGATAGTGCCAATTCCACTGGCCAAAAAGGCTGCCACATATCATCCAAGGGAGTACTGCTGAGTCAGACATAATATGAGAAATATTTATCTAACTATAAAACTTGAATCAAGTAAAGGAAGATCATCCAGAGGCCTTGGAGGAATACTTGGGAGGTCTGGGTTCCCTCTGGCTTCCTTAGTTTAGTTAGCTATTTGAATTTGGATAAATCACATAGCCATTTTGTACCCATTTGCTAGCTATGACATGAATGTATAATCCCTAAACTGCCTGCTTCACATGACTTTTGTAAGAACTGAGTAAGTCATATTCATTAAAATGTTTCTAAATACTGAAAAAGTTTCTAAATACTAAAATGTTTCTAAATACCTCAATAAGAATAATTCTACTAACAAAAGTCTTACTAAATATTACGAAAATTTATATCAGTTTTTTATATATCCAAAAAAGGGCTGAAGTAGACTTTTGAAGACACTTGAATATAACAAAGTAATACAAATTTGAAATAATCAATAAAAATGAGGCAAAGGAAAATGTTGCCAAGCAAATAGATCTAGGAACAAGACCTCTAGCATAAATGCTATTTATCTTTGCTAGTAACTGCTGCTGCTGCTAAGTCGCTTCAGTTGTATCCGACTCTGTGCGACCCCATAGATGGCAGCCCACCAGGCTCCGCCATCCCTGGGATTCTCCAGGCAAGAACACTGGAGTGGGTTGCCATTTCCTCCTCCAATGCATGAAAGTGAAAAGTGAAAGTGAAGTCGCTCCGTAGTGTCTGACTCTTAGTGACTCCATGGACTGCAGCCTACCAGGCTCCTCTGTCCATGGGAATTTCCAGGCAAGAGTACTGGAGTGGGGTGCCATTGCCTTCTCCACTTTGCTAGTAGAGGGATACACATTTTATTTTACACTTTCTGGAGCTAACATAAGGAAGGAAATATCATCAGTTACTAGATTCGTAGCATCAACAACTTGAAAACCAACCAGTTGCCTAAATAATCCTGACACTGATAGCAGAGAAAGATTTCTCAATTAGTCTCCACACAGAGGACATTACAGAAGTAATGAGTAGTATCCTCCACAATATTCTAGCAGTGCATACATTTTTCCCTCAGAGTAGACTAATGACAACACACCAGAACATAATTGTAGAAAGTAATTCTGGGAAGAACCCACACTGAAGTACTCTCTGGAATTCTGGCTTAATCCTGGGCTAGCTTTTATAATTCCTAGATAAGTAAATATAACATAATATGGATGATAATAATAACAAAATATTAACAGCTAAGTCATTTTATTCAACAGATAGTTCTCCATGCAACTACTCCATGAGCCAAATGCTAAAGAGAAAGCAGTGAACCAAAGAGATAAACATCAATGCTGCCACTGAGTTTCATTCTAGGTAAAAAAGACAGAAAATAAATAGATCAGTTAAATATATTGTTATGTCTGGTATGGAGAAAGATAAAACTGAGAAGTGGGACATTAAAACAATACAAGAATTAAACACTATTGAAATAGCAGTGCAGAAATTCTCAAACAAAGAATATCCCAGAATGTGTGCATAAACTTGAACTCTTTAGAGCCTATAACATTAGGAGGCTATAATATCCTTTGCTTTTCTTTGTGAGTGGCCAAAGGAAAACTTGTATCAAAGTTGAATAGGCAGGTAAAATATTATTGAAGACTATTACAATAGGAGAGAGAAGCCAGAACTCAGTCTGAACTCAACTGAAAAAAAGGTGGAAGGGTCTTTAAGGGCTGAGATGATTAGCGGAAAAGCCCTGGAAGATGCTCAGGCATTGGGGAGTGACTGATCAATGGGATACTATATGGAGCACATTGAGTGTGCAAGTGCTTTTCTCTGTGATCAAGCCATCTGTGTTTGCTAATTAGTAGTACCCATAGGCTCCTACCTTTCCTCAGAGCCTGGGAGATGATGGGTGTTAGCTTCCACAATAATTACATTTCAAAGTGATGACTCTGAGGTCCCTGAGAAAGACATTCCTGGGTTGTAAAACCGGAAAAAGGATTTTAAAAAGAATGGCAACTCAAAGGAGCAGAGAAATAAGGTACAGTTATAAGTTTTCTTATGTAACTGCTCTAGAAAAAGGGAAGTCAGAGCCTCGAGTGAGGAAGAAGACTGTCCAATATTTAGTGATGATAAGGGAAACATATAGCCATCTTGGTGCACATGTATATACCCACACACACTTGCACATAATTTATCTTCAATATATAGGCTATGTTATTAGTGTTCATAACACTTCCTCTTTATTAATATCATATTTACTCGATAGAATCTGTACAGTAAGCATTGTTAAAGTGTATTTTATAATTATGTGAAAGTTGCTTTATACCACAGTGATACAATAGACAGCAAAAAAAAAAATATTATTTGTACATAATCCATCATTGCTAATAGAATATAGACAAGCCAACAAGGGTAGGATATAGGTGTTCAACAAATGTTTGTTTGCTGATTGATTATTAAACTTTGATTTCATGAACTATTTCTTACTAAAGTATCAGAAAATGTCTGCTACCTGTTTTTTTATGTTCTAAGAGTATTTGGGAAATACTTCTGGTTATTCCTAAGAACTATTTGCATCATCATGGAATATCACATATAAGGCTAAGAATGACTTTTAAAGATTAATACCCCAGAATCTCTGCAGCTAAGGAGGAAATTCAATAATGTTTACATGAGGAATATCTGAACATCCATCTTTCCAGCAAGAGGAAGGCTCATTTTCAATTCAAACTCAGTCTGAAAGATATTCTTCATTCTCAAGGGAGCA
Source organism: Cervus canadensis (assembly GCF_019320065.1). Classification (NCBI taxonomy): domain Eukaryota; kingdom Metazoa; phylum Chordata; class Mammalia; order Artiodactyla; family Cervidae; genus Cervus; species Cervus canadensis. The sequence continues at coordinate 48,869,353 of NC_057399.1, forward strand.
AAATTGAACAGTTCTTCTATTAAGGAGAATGTGGAGGGAGAAGACTGAATGAGAGAGAGCAGGCAGAAACTGTACAACAGTGGCAGAAAGCAACAGATCCAGGCAAAGAGAAAGAGAAGTTGTTCCAGAGATAACCAGAGGCCACAGTGTGGGGAAATATTATCTTTGAATATACTCTCGGTTGGTAAAGAATCTGCCTGCAATGCGAGAGACCTGGGTTTGATCCCTGGGTTGGGAAGAGCCCCTGGAGAAGGGAAAAGCTACCCACTCCAGTATCCTGGCCTGGAGAATTCCATGGACTGCATAGTCCATGGGGTCGCAAAGAGTCGGACATGACTGAGTGACTTTCACTTCACTTGAATATACTTGATAAAGACCATAAATGAAAGAATTCAATGGCCAAGAATTTTTTTTTTGCATGAAATGAATGGACTTGGAGGGCATTATGTTAAGTGGAATAAGCCAGGCAGAGAAAGACAAATACTGTATGATGTCACTTATATGTAGAATCTAAAAAAACAAAACAAACTAGTGAATATAACAAAAAAGAAACAAGACTAGTGGTTTACAAATACAGAGAATAAACTGGATATCTGTGTAGAGGTGGAAGGGGCCAAAGGGATAGGGGATTAAAAGGTACAAACTATTAAGCATAAAATGAAAAAGCAACAGGTATATATTATACAACACAGGGAATACAGCCAATATTTTATAATAAGTATAAATAGAGTATAACCTTTAAAAATTATATATTGCTAAGTTGTATACTTGCAACTTATGATGTAATCAACTATACTTCAATTAAAAACTTTTTAATTAAAAATATAATTTTTTATTACTACTAAAAAACATAGAAAAACAGAGAAGTAGCCACCTTAATGAAGTTCAGTTGGGGGTATCAAGGCCATACAGATGAGTAAGAGGTATCTAAATGACAAAGGAAAAGAAATCCAAATAAGACCAAACCAGAGACAATTAGCCAACACACACTTGGCTTACCCCTAGAAAGAAAGGATTTGAAGATTTTGGCAGAAACCTACAAATTTTATTTAGAACTTATATGTAATTATGCTTAGGGTGATGTACTATAAACTCTACCTAGTCTAAATTATTTTAACTAATCCTTCATGTTTCTCATGAAGTCTAGAGACAAAAGACCCCACTGGATATACTGACGATGGGAAATCAGGTCAGGGGAATCCCAACTGACCACAGCAGTTAAGATTCTGGTGCTCAGCAGGGCAGGAAGATAAACAGAGCCCAGAGCCCAGAGCCCTCCTGCGTGTGTGGTTAAGTCACTTCAGTCATGTCAGACTCTTTGCAACCCTGTGGACTGTAGCCCGCCAGGCTCCTCTGTCCATGGGGATTCTCCAGGCAAGAATCCTGGAGTGGGTTGCTATGCCCTCCTCCAGGGGATCTTTCTAACCCAGGGATAGAACCCCTGTCTCTTACATCTCCTGCATTGGCTGCTGGGTTCTTTACCACTAGCACCACCTGGGGGCCCCAGTAGGATAGGGAAGATAAACCAAGCCTTCTTAGCAGGACTGATTCCTATCTGGGGCTATTCCTAACACAGGTTCGAATAAGGAGGCCTAACAAGCAGCTATTTCCCTCGTACTTTAAATAATTCTTTTAAGGCATTTTCTCACAAGAAGAACATAAGTCGTGTTTAAGGATCCTTGGCGACACTCTGCAGAGAGAATTCTCAGAGCTCCCATTGGAGATCAACAATTTATTTTCTAAACAAAGGTCAAGATTAATTTAGCTAAATCTCTAATACAAAGGGATTCAGTTAAGATTGGAGTTCACCTCTTCCTTCCTAAATCTCATAAGACATAAAATCTGTCTGGGGCACTGGAGAGCAAGGTACCTGATGCACAAATGTTATTTATGCTATTGTCCTCTAGCACTTTGTGAAAATGAATCCATAGGAAGCATTAAAACTTCCTCTGTTAGGGTTTTTTTTTTTTTCTCTCTTTGCATTTTATTTACGTGAGCCCAGAATCAACACATGTTTGAGATGATTAGGTCCAAAAGAGAAGAGAAAATGGTGGTGTGAATTTAAGTTTCATATTGTGTATCTGGCTTGATTAATCATTTCATCAGGGACAGTATGTATATTCAAAAATGCATCGAGTGGGTGTAAGTAATCTCTATTTTCTAGGCATTTTAATAAAGTTACTAAATGGATGGCATCAGATATTGTTTTTGCCTGCAATGGGATTTTCTTTAAAAGAAAACGATCAGTGCAAAGTGGCACTAGGATTGTTCAGTGTGGGTCCATCTGCAGCTCATTTATGTTTTTATGTAGCCCTGCCAATGTTTTTTACTTCCAATAGTCCAAGGAGTCACTGGCATCTTGTCAATTACAATAGCCAACTTCTCTACCTGTGTATATACAGGGAATTAGCAGCCATATGAATTTAGAAGCTGTAACATGACATTGAGTCAGGAAAAACACAACAGCAGCTCCAGAAAGCAAATAATCTCTCAGAAGACAGCAGGGGTATCAGGTTCCTCTGCCTTGATTTTGATTTACACCGCCTCACTTTTTTCCTTTTGAAAATCTGGATAATATGCAAACTTCGATATACCAGGTTTTTTAATCCTTTTCAAGAAAACGTTACACATGTGAGATTATCAGGAAGACAGTGCTACTGCTATTTCCAGAAAAAAATCAAACCACAGTGCTTATGAGAAGACCCTGGAGGACTCAGAGCTTGTAAATGAAAGCATACTGTTTCCTTTAGTTTGCATTTTTCCCTACATGAGGAAAACTCTAAGATATACAAAAAGAGTTCTTTATGGCTGGACACTCCTATATTGCTAATGGCTTCTGACAGTGTGTTACAGCTTATTTAATCCAATTGAATTTGATTATTCATGTCAGTAACAAGATAAACTGGTTGACAGAGGAAATTTTCTTCAGCCACTGGTTCATATCAAATCTGCAGATTCAGTTGTCTCGAAAAGAAGAGATAGGGGGAGGAGATGGCCAGAAAGATGATTCTAATCCAGGCTCTTCCTGAAATTTGACTTTGACTATGAAGAAGGTATTGATTATGGGGACAATTGATACTTTCTCCGAAAAGCAGAGTAAAAACTTCCCAGTGGAGTACACACCATTCATCGAAATATGGTCCCGTATCAACCATGTCCAGTTCCTTTACACACACACACACACACACACACACAGGCACACACTGCTGAGGTGATACAAATCCTTCACACTTCCTAAAGAGAATAAATCCCCTCTTTCTTGTTTTCATGCCTTTGCACATTGTATTCTTTGCTCAGGATATCCTTCTCTGAGTTGACAAACTTCTATCCTTCACAAAAAAGCAAAACTATTTCCTTGTCAATAAAACCATCCAGGAAATCCTCAGTGTCCCAGAGCAATTTGTATATCCTCTTAGCTCAAGGTCCTTCAGGCTTCTTTGCACATAGGCACCCCTGGGATCTGGCATGCTCATGTTAGCAATGGAAGCTCAGTAGGATGCTACATGAGAAGGGAGTGAGGGGTGAGGGACAGTGCCTCTCATTTCCAGGATATGAACGTCATTTGAAACATAGTTCCCCTGACCCACCCTCACCCCATCAAAAAATCTGGCTTATCCATCCGCAATCCCCAGTTCCAGTCTATCATTGTCTCCATTATTCCTCTTGTCATAACATCTTATGAATCTTTGTTTATACTTCTGTCTCTAATACTAGATGTTACCGTCTTTACAGTCAGCATGCCACATCTCCTCAATACAATCCCTCATACACAGTAGATGCTCTACAAGTGTTTGTTCAAGGAAGAAGTAAGTGAATGAATATGTGTTGAAGTAAAAAATGATTTCTGGGACACCATAAGCAGTTAGCAATCATAATTGGTAAAGAAAGAACCAAAAAAGGAAGTACTTCAAACTGAAAAGGAAGGAAACTAGTACCATGAAACCAGTACCATGAAACCATATGAAAGCATAAAACTCATTAGTGAAGGTAAATATATTTGACAGTATATTTACCTTCACCAATGGATATATATACACACAGATATAGATACACCATATATTTACCTTCACCTATATATATGTATATATATATATATATATATATAGAGAGAGAGAGAGAGAGAGAGAGAGATACACATTGTACATCTTAAATACCTATAATTTTCATTTGTCAAAATACATACAAAATTTAAAAGAAGCAATAAACAAATAAAAACAAAAGAAAAATTTATTTGAACATCAAGGTGAGCAGATTCTCTCCCATTAAAGAATATGCTACTTTTAGCTATTCCCTGTCTCTATGGCAAAAGGAAATCTACTGAAGATAAGAAAGTAGAACAAACACTTCTAAAATATAACAAGCTGACAGAGTTATTTCATTTCTAGCCTCAGGACTTCCTTCTGCACTAGTCTCCAACTCTAAAAAAAACTTGTTTGTATTCCTAAGAGGTGAGGCTGGGATGTCACCTCTGATAGGTTCAGAAGGATAATTGCCTCCGGTCAAGTTGTCTCTCAGTTGTCACTGTTACTAACACCATCACAAGGCTTCTTAAGCCAAGAATCTGTTTGAAGTGTTAGTCGCTCAGTCGTGTCCGACTCTTTGCGACCCCATAGACTGGGGCTCACCAGGCTCTTCTGTCCATGGGATTCTCCAGGAAAGAACATTGGAGCTGGTTGCCATTTCCTTCTCCAGGAGATCTTCCCAACCCAGGCTTCCCTGGATGCTCAGTGGTAAAGAATCTGACTGCTAAGAATCTGTTTAACAGCAACAAAAAAGAAATTGCTGCTTCCTAAATGTTCCATTTTCCCAAGCAGATAGCTACCTTTTTCACTGACTTAAAGGATTTTCAACTGAAATACTACATATACTAGCATTTTCTTGTACAGAGCAGTAATATGCCCACGTATTAGAAGAAATAAACACACTTATTTACAAAGTTTATGGAACATTTCCCTAAATACTTTAGACCTTTCATTTCTCAATAAGGGACTGAACTTTGTCAGTTTGAAAAAATAATTGTAATATCTTGCCTTAACTTATTTATGGGCTTAACTTTCTTGAGTGTTTGGAGGGCTATGAATAAATAGAAATAGCCTTAAATTTTCCAAAAACTCTATCTTTGAGTCCATTGTACCAACACCTATCAGAGAGATAGTGAAGGAATAAGAAAACAGTGATGGAGGGAGGGAAGGAAAGTGTGAGAACCATGGTTATTGCTTGAAACTTTTATTTCCATGTCTAGTTTTCAAAATCTGTTCTTATTTTTATATTTTATAGAAAATGGGTTTTGAAGGGCAGATACTGAACCTATCCATTTATTTGAAATACTTGATATACTATCCATTTAAACATCTGAAAGAAAACAATCCATCAATATCAGAAGGTTTCAGAAATAATGAGATGCACTGAAAACAATAACTTAAAAGCTGGACTTTTTAATTTTCTCCCAGAGAATTGGAAATCTTTTGATATAGCCTTTTAAGTTATTCTAAGATTCTCTGAAACATGCAAATATAAAATAAATCACAAATGGCATAAAATATAACTGCAATATACTCTGATGTTAACTCCAGTTCTTATTCACCATACTATAGGTGATATACCTAAACAGCTGTGCCAGTACTGAGTCTGGATTTCTCTTTCTCCTGTCCTAAATTTATATTTCTGAGACTTGTTGATTTTTTCAACACCCTCACACTGCACTATTCCACAGTAGTCACTTTCAGGTAACAGGACAATACATTAAAGGTGGAGAGTTTTGTGCACTTTGCATTTGTTCAAATTCAGAGCTGCAAATGCAAGCATTCCATCTCAGCCATCAAAACTTCATCAACCACATTTCTATTGCTCTTGTTATTTCTGTTTCTGTTCTGAATTAGTCTTCTATAAGTCCTTATGCAAAAAGTAGAGGTGACACTTTCATCTGACTAATGTCAAATGCTCTCAGCCTTCTTGCCTGGATCACCAGATAACTGTGGAAGTGTTGGGACACCACTGTAGCTTTCAGAATTAATAAACCCCGCTTTAACTCAAGCACTGTCCTCAAGGTGCCTTTAGTGTTGAATTCTAAGTAGGATTGTTTTATTATTATTGCTTATTATTTTTTCCAGGCTTATTGATATATAGTTAACATAAAACATTGTAAGACACATTCTTGATCTGAATCTCAGATTAGTGTATCATACCTTGGCTTCTTAACCAGCTCTTAGTCTTCAGTGAACATTTTTGAAAGGTGTTGATTAATTATTTAATGAGAAACATAGTCTACACACCCCAATTTACTCAACAAACTTTCCCCAAGTTTCTAAGCACTTTTGGGTATAATTAAAACAGAGACTGATTGTGGGATGTCAAGTTCCTTTTTTCCCACTAAAGCCAGAGGAATTCAGAAGTCTAAGATTGGTACAAATGGGGGTTCAATTTCAATCTAAGGATCTAATGCTTGACTTTATTTTTAAATGCTGGGTGGGAGGGCACAAACGGAGTTCTAGTTTTCAGTATAACTCTGAAGAGAACTTCAATAATCCTTGACTTTAAAGGTTTAACTTTAGTATCATGGTTAATAGTTTGTCTTATTTTTAAGAGGTTTTAGAATAGACCATTTTTGTATAAGTATTTACTGAGAATCCACTAAATACCTGGCAACTAAAACCAGAAAGTCATTGTCATGGTTTCCATGCAGCTTGCAACACAGAATCAAGGCAACTAACTAAACAAGAAGTTAGGACAAAGACTAATGTGTGTTGTGACAGAGGAAATTCAGGCAGTCTGGTGTCAAGTAAAAGTCAAGAAAAAAAGTCTTCTGAAAGAAATACTACATAAGAAGATACCAAAGGGTAGGTGAGTTGGAGTTGGGAAAGGAGTAGGGATGGAAGGATGCTTGGAACATTCTCCAAAGCATTTATGCAAATGAAAGCACAGTGAAGACATGGAACTGACAGAAGTTCAGAATGATTGGAATTCAGAGGAGAGAGTGGAGTGACATTAGATAAAGTTGAAACCCAAGACTGAGAGAGAGGAGAAAACTGTAAGCCGGGTTAAGGAATTTCCCCCCAAGGGATACAGGAAGTTATTGAAGGGCTTTTTATTTTAGAAAAAAAAAAATGTCAATGGCAACAATGTGGTCAACAGACTAGGGGCAAGTTAGGATGTAGGAGAGGAGGCAAGAGGCTGTGAAAGGTAGTGATGATTTGGATTTGGATAATGACAGAGGGCGGGGCTGCCCAGGTGGTGCCAGCACTAAAGCTGCTAGTGCAGGAGACGAAAGAGATGCAGGTTCAATCCCTGGGTCAGGAAGATCCCCTGGAGGAGGGCATGACAACCCACTCCAGTATTCTTGCCTGGAGAATGAATGGACAGAGGAGCATGGTGGGCTACAGTCCATGGGGCCCCAAAGAGTCTAACACTACTGAAGCAACTTAGCGCACACACCCACAAACACAGTGGCATGAGAAAAGAGAGAAATGAATGGAGTCTGGAGATTTTTTAGAAAGTCAAATAAACTGGTTGGAGGGGAAGGGAAGGGAGAAAAATGGGAACAGGATAAGGAAGAATCAAGATAGCTTGAAAGTGAAGTTATTACTGAACTCAAAAATATGATTCCAGGAATTTAAGCATAGAGCTCTGTTTTCATCAAAGTCTAAAAGCAGTTTAAATGATGCAGAGTCTTTCTTGTTCAATGATTCTATAGGTATATATCTCCTAGTCATTTGGTGCTAAGAGAAAATTTCATTTTTCCAAGTCATTTCTAGCTCTGAGTTAAAGCCACAGTACTATCTATAAACCAACCATCATCAAATTCAGACTTCAATGTAGCCACCCCTACATGTAGGGAAAAACCAATATTCACACTTTTAACATCATAAAATACTTCTGTGTAAATATTGATCTACTTAGACTAATTTGATAAAGTGTAGATTGGGATAATTTTGATGCAAAATAGTTTGAATAAAGCAATAAAGTATATTTTCTACATGACATCATATATTCTATAAGAGACGAAGAACTAATATATTCTTTACATAAAAACAATTGAAAAAAACAAAATCTTAATGAATTGCTGGTTAGATTCCATTTTAAAGGATTATCAAAAGAATACAGAACATTAATCTATTCATGGCATAGAGAATTTTCAATATTTATATACAATTCTTTTACAAATATTTATTACATGGTCTATATCCACAGAAATTACTGATGAGAAAAAGATGCTGGAAAGCAGTCTACCAACAGTTCCTATAATGAATGTTAGAGAAGAGAGAGTGAAATAAAAATGCTGGAAATAAACACTGGAATTTTGTCCTTCTCAGTACCAACACACTGGGAATATATTTTAGAAACCCAACATTAACAGAGGAAATGCAATGAAGTCCTAGTAATCAACATATCATTGTGAAATACTGAGATTTTTCTAACGTTTCCCCCCAAAATAGTCATTCAATTCAGTTCAGTTCAGTTGGTCAGTTGTGTCTGACTCTTTGCAGCATGCCAGGCATCCCTGTCCATCACCAACTCCCAGGAGCTTACTCAAACTCATGTCCATTCAGTCAGTGATGCCATCCAGCCATCTCATCCTCTGTCATCCTCTTTCTGTTCCCGCCTTCAATCTTTCCAGCACCAGGGTCTTTTCCAAGGAGTCAGTTCTTTGCATCAGGTAGCCAAAGGATTGTAGTTTCAGTTTCAGCATCATTCCTTCCAGTGAACATTCAGGACTGATTTCCTTTAGGATGGACTGGTTGGATCTCCTTGCAGTCCAAAAGACTCTCAAGAGTCTTCTCCAACACCACATTTCAAGAGCATCAATTCTTATGCACTCAGCTTTCTTTATAATCCAACTCTCACATCCATACATGACTACTGGAAAAACCACAGCTTTTACTAAACAGACCTTTGTTGGCAAAGTAATGTCTCTGTTTTTTAATATGCTGTCTAGGTTGGTCATAACTTTTCTTCCAAGGAGCAAGTGTCTTTTAATTTCGTGTCTACAGTCACCATCTGCAGTGATTTTGGAGCCAAAAAAAATATAGTCTCTCCCTGTTTCCATTGTTTCCCCACCTATTTGCCTTGAAGTGATAGGACTGGAGGCCATGAACTGAGTTTTCTGAATGCTGAGTTTTAAGCCAACTTTTTCACTCTCCTCTGTCAATCTCATCAAGAGGCTCTTTAGTTCTTCTTTGCTTCAGTATTCTTGCCTTGAGAACCCCATGAACAGTATGAAAAAAATATTCATTATACACCTATAATAGTAAAGGGTCTTGAAGCCTATCCTGAGTATGGATGTGTATCAATAATAACAAAATCCTTCTCTCTTCTGCCCTTAAGTCTGCTTATCATCCTATGTTCCCTGTTTCAGTGATCGTTTCCACTTGCTGTTAGGCATCAAAATAAAAATCTGGGAAGCATGCTAGACCTCACCACTGACACTTAGTAGGTCTCTTGATTTCAACCAATTATATTTCTTAAATATTTTTCAAATTAATCTTTTGTTCTCTAGAATCACCTCTAGCCCTTGATGTCTCCCACCTAAATGATTGCAACATTTTTCTAAGTGGGTTCCTCCTTGTTCAGGTTCTTTCTTTTCTTTCAAATCCATCATCTATACTTCCACCAGACAGGTTTATCTGAAACACAGATCAGACCAGGTCACACTCTGTCTAAACTCCTTCATCACTTTTCCAGTGCTCCTTTCAGTAGATAGCTTTTCTTTCTTTTTTGAAGGGTTCTAATGGAATTGCAAATATTGTGATCCCAGAGACTTCCAGCCTGATAATGGCAGGACACCTTACATCAGACTAATAGTTCCTCAGGAAACAATTATAAACTCTGCAAGAAAAACTTTAAAAGCAATTGAGAGTGGCCAAGAGCAGCAGAAACGGGAGGTGATGTGACCCTTGAAATTATGGGATCACATTGGGTTTATGTAGCTTTTCCCCTGAGGCTCTCTCTGGTCTCTGTGGTATTTGGAATATAGAGTCAAAAAAAAAAAAAAATCTGCAGCCTTAGTGACCTGAGAAATGAAATTTAGTACCTTCCTCCAAGAAAAGATGAAGTCACAGAAAGGGATGTCTTAAAAGTTGCATACAGATGTCCCCTCAAATCCTTGCCTGTCTCCCCAGCTGCATGTGCAAGGAAGTTAAGAGGGAAAATTATTGAAAGAATGAAAGCCCAAAAGAACTAACCGAATATTTTAGCTGCTACCTGCTGCAGAGAGGCAATTTAGAGTTCAAGTCCAATCAAACTGGAGGGACTAGGTAAACTTTGGGGGTTTTCCACTGAATTCCAGAAAGTCACACATTGAAAATAAATATGACATTCCAGGACTAAGGGATTTTCTCTTTAACTAAGGACAAAACTAAAACAGGCCTGATTAAGCAAATTGTTGAACCAAACCCTGTAAGTTCAAAATGTTGTCTATAATTTAACTGTCTACTAGAATACAACTTAACTCTGAGTGAGGGTTATCAAACTACAGTCTAGGGCTTGTTTTTTATGATCTTCATGACAAAAACGTTTTTTACATTCCTGATGGGTTAAGGAAGAAGAGGAAGCAGGAGCTGAGGCAGGAGTGGCAACAGCAGAAGAAACAAAAACCATAAGTGGCCCACAAAGCCTGAATTGCTTACTATCTGGCCCTTTCCAGAAACAGTTTTCCAACTCATAGCATGTCTCCAAGGACAGTATAGTTGAGTATTTGTACAGAGATGCTTAAACATTTCAACTGTACAATAAAGTAAGTAAAAACTAAAAACTCTGGAAGTTTCCTGGGGGTGCAGTGGTTAAGAATCCACCTTCCAATGCAGGGGACATGGGTTCAATCCCTGGTCAGGGAACTAAGATCCCACGTGCTGCAGGGCATCTAAGCCTGAGCACTGCAACTCCTGAAACCCATGAACTGCATCTACTGAGTCCATGCGCGCCCAGGAGCCTGTGCCCTGCAGTAAGAGAAACCCTGGCGATGAGAAGCCTGCGCACGCTAACTAGACAATAGCCCCTGCTTGCCACAAACTAGTGAAAAGCCCGCACAGCAATGGAGACCCAGCACGGTCAAAAATAAACTAATTAATTAATTAATTTCTTTAAAAAAGAGTGCTCACCTCTCCATAAGGACAAAGTCTTGGTTCCTGGATAAAGTAGTTGGGAAAGTAAGAAAATGAACTTCTTTTTTTTCCATTTATTTTTATTAGTTGGAGGCTAATTACTTTACAATATTGTAGTGGTTTTTGCCGTACATTGACATGAATCAGCCATGGATCTACATGTGTTTCCCATCCTGGACCCCCCTCCCACCTCCCTCCCCATCCCATCCCTCTGGGTCATCCCAGTGCACCAGCCCCGAGCACTTGTCTCATGCATCCAACCTGGACTGGCAATCTCTTTCACACTTGATAGTATACATGTTTCGATGCTATTCTCTCAGATCATCCCACCCTTGCCTTCTCCCATAGAGTCCAAAAGTCTGTTCTATACATCTGTGTCTCTTTTTCTGTTTTGCATATAGGGTTATCATTACCATCTTTCTAAATTCCATATATATGCATTAGTATACTATATTGGTATTTATCTTTTGGGCTTACCTCACACTGTATAATGGGCTCCAGTTTCATCCACCTCATTAGAACTGATTCAAATGAATTCTTTTTAACGGCTGAGTAATATTCCATGGTGTATATGTACCACAGCTTCCTTGTCCATTCGTCTGCTGATGGACATCTAGGTTGCTTCCATGTCCTGGCTATTATAAACAGTGCTGCGATGAACATTGGGGTGCACGTGTCTCTTTCAGATCTGGTTTCCTCAGCGTGTATGCCCAGCAGCAGGATTGCTGCATTGTATGGCAGTTCTATTTCCAGTTTTTTAAGGAATCTCCACACTGTTCTGCATAGTGGCTGTACTAGTTTGCATTCCCACCAACAGTGTAAGAGGGTTCCCTTTTCTCCACACCTTCTCCAGCATTTATTGCTTGTAGACTTTTGGATAACAGCCATCCTGACTGGCGTGTAATTGTACCTCATTGTGGTTTTGATTTGCATTTCTCTGATAATGAGTGATGTTGAGCATCTTTTCATGTGTTCGTTAGCCATCTGTGTGTCTTCTTTGTAGAAATGTCTGTTTAGTTCTTTAGCCCATTTTTTGATTGGGTCAGTTAATTTTCTGGGATTGAGCTGCAGGAGTTGCTTGTATATTTTTGAGATTAATCCTTTTCCTGTTGCTTCGTTTGCTATTATTTTCTCCCATTCTGAAGGCTGTCTTTTCACCTTGCTTATATTTTCCTTTGTTGTGCAAAAGCTTTTAAATTTAATTAGGTCCCATTTGTTTATTTTTGCTTTTATTTCCAATATTCTGGGAGGTGGGTCATAGAGGATATTGCTGTACACTTTCTAACACCATACACAAAAATAAACTCAAAATGGATTAAAGATCTAAATGTAAGACCAGAAACTATAAAACTCCTAGAGGAGAACACAGGCAAAACACTCTCCAACAGAAAATGAACTTTATCCTCTGTTGCCAAATTTGTATACATAACCCTGATGCTGGGAGGGATTGGGGGCAGGAGGAGAAGGGGACGACAGAGGATGAGATGGCTGGATGGCATCACTGACTCGATGGACATGAGTTTGAGTAAACTCCGGGAGTTGGTGATGGGCAGGGAGGCCTGGTGTGCTGCGATTCATGGGGTTGCAAAGAGTCTGACACGACTGAGTGACTGAACTGAACTGAACTGATTCATTTACCAAGTTTCTACTACATGTAGAATTTTATATGGCTCACAGAAGTTTGTGACTTGCATTTAAGTAGAAGTTTGTCTATAAATGAAACCTGTATTCTTTCTACTATGTTTACCTTAGACCCTCTCAAAATATACATATCCATACACAGAGTTCAGTAATTATCTGTTAATTTAACGACTAATGCTAAACTATTACATGGAATCCAGTGACATGTTACTCACTGGCCTTCCCTAGGTTTGGTCATATGTGTCCTGAAACCAGCAAGTAAAGCTATGTCTGCACATACCCTGAGCCAAAGCTGGCCAGAGCAGTTAGATATTTATAGCTTCAGACTCAGTCACTGATTCAGTCTATAATTCATCTTATTTCCCTGTTGAGTAGTTAGTGAACCAGTATCAACCACCATGCCGCTTTCTTTGCCCAGCATCTGGCTGATTTGTTTTATAGACCAGTACTGAACTCCTATTTTAATTTACTACTATGAATTCCATTTGCCCACCTAGGCCTGGGACTGCTGTTGGCTGAAGCCAGTCACAAGACATCTACCCTTCAGTATGAGTGGACTCTATCCTCTTTAACCACTGGCAAGGACCCTGATCAAAACCAAATTGGCCATTTGAAGCCACACTAATGACTTGAAAAATTATCTATATCCCATCTATGAAACACCAGCCTAGACTGAGTATCAGTCTACTTTCTGGTCATATGGGCATTGAAAAATGTTCTGTTACGCATGTATGATTGTGCTATCAATGAAAGTCATGTCCTGAAAAACCATGGCATTTCTCAGAATTACCTGATTCCCTCTTTTAAGCACCAGGTAGACACAGGGGTTCCCAATTGCTTAGCAGCAGAGCCTGCTTAAGACTTGGAGTTTTCAAAGTCCAGTCCCAAGGAATGTTTATCTGAATATGAAGAATATTTGTGGTAGTATTTGTGATTAGTGAGCATTCAGTCTGAGGTAACACCCGGAAAACCTTACATATACAAAGTAACAATAATAATATTAACCAACATGTAGTAAATATTTGTATGGGCCAGATTTATACATGTATTGTCTCATTTAGTTCTCACAAAAACTATAAAAGAGGAGTGTGGAAAGATGGTAATGATGACCCTATATGCGAGACAGCAAAAGAAACACAGGTGTAAAGAACAGACTTTTGGACTCTACGGGAGAAGGTGAGGGTGGGATGATTTGAGAGAATAGCATTGAAACATGTATATTACCGTATGTGAAATAGATCACCAGTCCAAGTTAGATGCATGAAACAGGGCACTCAAAGCCAGTGCACTGGGAAAACCCTGAGAGATGGGATGTGGGGGAGGTGGCGGGGGGGGTTCAGGATGGGGAACCTGAACACATATACACCCATAGTTGATTCATGTCAATGTATCGCAAAAATGACTACAATATTGTAAAGTAATTAGCCTCCAATTAAAATAAATTAATTAATTTAAGCAAAACAAAAAAAAAGAGGAGTGTGGTAGGCAGAATAATGGCCTACAAAAGATGTCCACACCTTAATCCCCCAAATCTAAGAAAACATTACATTATAATGCCAAGGAGAAGTAAAGTAGCATATAAATTAAAACAGGGAGAATATTATGGGTTATCTGAGTAGCCTCGAGTTAATCACAAGAGTTGATAAATGTGGAAGACAGAGGCAGGAGAGTCAGTGTCAGAGTGATACAATGTGAGAAAGACTTAAACGGCCATTGCTGGCTCTGAAGATGGAAGGGCATCACCAAATGAAGAATGTGGACAGCCTTGAGAAGCTGAAAAAGGCAAGAAATAGACTGTCCCTTGGGGTCTGCAGAAGGCATACAGCTCTGCCAACATCTTGGTTTTAGTCCAGTGAGACCCACATCAGGCTTCTCACCGACAAAACTGAAAGATAACTGTGTGTTGTTTCAAGCCACTACATTTGTAATAATTTGTACAGTAGCAACAGGAAACTAATACAAAGAGGTACTATTATTTCTTTGAATTTAAGGTGAGAAATATTGGGTCCCAAGTAAGGAGAGTTAATTATCTCAGTGGACACATACTTTGTAATCAGACAGTCTCATAGTTTGGGATACAAAGAAAGTGAAATTTCTGTTTATTTTCTTTAATGACATTATTATTTCAGCTACTCCTCCTCCTAAAAATGGGTGTGAAGCTATGATTGATTGCACTTGTCATATAGCACATGGCTTTTAAAACTATAAAACTGGCCTGTATATAATAAAGGAATTTTTTCTGAAAAATCTCATTTCACAATCATGGGATGAATATTTCATATAACTCAAGTGACAAAAGCATCTTCCCAGAACTGGTAAAATTTCCATGTAAGAAGTCCAAGAGCTTTAAAGAAAGTAAGTAGAAGAGAGTCAGCCAAGCAAAGAAATCTATCAGAAAATGTTTTAAATCTATCAGAAAATGGCTTAAAACTGGGAAGAGCATATGGATGTTTTTAACTGAGCTAAAATGCCATTTTCTGTTGTTGACTATATAAAGCAAATAGTTGTATCTCTTGAAATCAACCAGCTCATATTAGTATCTCTGGTATATAACAGAACTTTAGTGTTTATGCCAAATTCCTTAGGGGTGTCAGACACATCACAGGAGTATATTTCATGATAAGCCCTATGTGTGTTTTTATTAAATATCACAGTAAATCCTCACCTGCATAACTCTGAATAACATATTTCTGTGGTAAATCCTTCACCAGGCAATGATCTATACTGAGATAAAAAAATGCCTCAAGCACCTTCATTTTTAGCACTTTGTTTCAGTGACTTTAATCTGTAGCTTATTTCATCAGCAGAGTACATACTGATATATCTAATGGGGCCTAAACCCTGTTTGGCTTAAAATGACATTCTCTAGGGAAATGAAATGTGCTTACTGGTATGAAGTCAGCTAGTAACATAAAAACTATGTTTAGCAATTTATTAATTTCACTTGTTAGGCTGCAGAGCAGAGAGCCAAAACAACAATTGCTTTAATCTTTTGTTTCTTATCCTGTTTCTACCTACTGATAGGATGGCATTTAGGTGGCTCCTAGGGCTAAGCTTCAGAGTCTGCCTGGGGCAAAGCTTTCACACTGGTGAGACTTTCTCTACCCCTCATCATCAAGCTGTCCCTAGGTCCAGCAAACAAACACTCCTGAACAAGTTCTCATGTGCTTGGGCCATGTTTTCAAGTCCCTTAATCACAGCCCTTCATTTCTGACTTTGTCTATGATGACTCAAGAAGACTATTTTTCATCTTATGTATCTCCAATTATTTTATGTACACATTGTGGCTGTATTAGTCACCTAGTGGCATGATAGTGCTGCATAACAAATGAGCCTTAAAACTCAGTGACCTACAGCAATAAGCATTTATCCTTACATTTATGAATCTGTGTGTAACATGGTTTGGCTAATCCAGGCTTTCTTTCAGGCTGTGGGTGGGCTAGCCTTGGCTCTTGGCTGTAGGTTCAGTTCAAGTCTGTCTCAAGTATCTTTGTTCCAGGGCTAGGCTCATGGGAAACAGCTGTCGAGGCCAAGTTCCTCTCATGGTGGAGCACCGGAGCATAAGAAGGCAAACAGGACTATTCAGGCACATTTCTCTGCTATGTTACCCACATCTGATTACTAAAGCAAGTTACATGTCCAGGCCCAAAGTCAAAGAGTAGGAAAAATACAGTTCACACACATGAGAGCAAGGCAAGGGAGGAAATGATATAAGTATCTCATGGCAGAAGGAAGAACTGAGATCAAAAATTCAATCTACCACACTGGCCCATATCCACCAAAAATGTTGGGCCTCCTAATGAACCAACTCCTGGAAGGAGAGGGGTAGAGAAGTGTTCAAAAAAAGAAAAAAGCAAACTGCAGTTAGAATAACTATGAGTTTCCAGCAATAAGTCAAATTTAACAGGTATATGTTGGGTTTTATTTGCTAGCCTTAATCCTTGAATTTTTAGCATAGTTACAATTCATCCACACCTACTTTTATAGTTACTCTCCCATTTTCTACCTGTGTAGGCATCCTGCTACTAGCGTTGAGGTTTTTAAAAATAGTGCTAGCTCTGGAGTTTGAAAGGCCTGAATTTTAACCATAGATCTACCATGTATTTGTGAAGTAACCCTGAGTGAGACCTTGTATGGTTTGTGGCTTACGGTTCCTTATCTTTAAATTATGGTGATATCCGTGCTGTTGAGTTCTTGTAAGGATTCGTCATAACACATATAATACTTCTGGCACATAGTAGGAGTCCAAAATAGGAACTTATTTTCTTATAATTTGTCCTTCATCTCTCCCCTTCTCTCTGTCCTTCACCCAGGATCTGCCATAGAAATTTGTTTGTTGGCTCAGAAGAGTAGGTGGACATCTGACCATCTGTCCACTTTGACTATTTGTCAATAAACAATTACTTAGAGTCAAGCCATTCAGGGTTATCAGGAGCACACCATCTAAAGAATTTTCTCACAAGTTGGCAAGTTCTTGGTTTTGCTCTCATTCTTGTGAAGTAACTTAGGAAAATATAAGTATAGAATTTCAAGCATGTCAAGTCTAACTGTAGAATCAGCTTTCAACTAAGCCAGAAAGAAAAACGGATCCCATCTCCTGCCAGGGTGCTCTAGGTCTTCAGGGTTTAGAAGTTTAAAACTTCCTTTATAAGAAAGGATTCCCTGAGCTCCTATAACACCACCTCAAATTTAATGTTTAACTCCACTTCAACTTCCTAATATGTGTTCTAATTCACCAAAAAATAGTGCAATCAATTGACAAACCACAGTCTATTTTAAGAAGGTTGGATTCATCTCTCTCACCACTGTAATTTTACCATTTGGCACAACAGATGCTCTATGAATATTTGTCAAATAAATAAAAGAATTAATGACTGAATTTTTAAAAAGCTATGGTGGTAGTTGAGTCACTAAGTCATGTCTGACTCTTGTAACCCCATGGACTATAGCCTGCCAGGCTCCTCTGTCCATGGGATTCTCCAGGCAAGAATACTGGAATGGGTTGCCATTTCCTTCTCCAGAGGATCTTCCTGACCCAGGAATCGAACCCAGGTCTCCTGCGTTGCAGGTAGATTCTTTACCAACTGAGCTACAAGGGAAACAAAACAAACTATAGAACTTTTAATTAAATGCAAACTAAACTAAGCCTGTTATTTTTATTTCTCAACTCAAAATGCATTTTATTACTCACTTCTATTGACTTGAAGCTGCTGTTTCAAACTATCAGTCCTAGGCCCTAATATTTGAAGTATAATAAATTACTCTGAGATTTACTGTGTAATAGCTCATGCATGCAGCATTTAGGGGTTAAAGAGGAGGTCATTATAATCTAACCAGGGATATATTTGAATTTATAAAATGGATAATAATGCTAAAATGAAGTTTTCATTATTCCACAGTTTGATCTTTAAAGAACTGGACTTTAACTTTTTAATTCTCATGAATTAAAAGAAGTCTTGCATCTAGGGTTATTTATTGTATTTTACCTGCTTTAGAATCAAAAGCAAATGTTTGGCAATCATTTAAAGAGATTATCATAATATCGCATTTCAGAATTTGAACTGAAGCAGCAGTTCAAGAGCTTCTAAGGAACCGACTAAACAATCAAGTTATGTGAGTGTGTATGTGTGTGCACACATATGTGTGTAGACATAACACATACAATATACTATAATCCACCATAGGTAATCACAGGTAATATTGTAATTATAGGTAATATTTTATTCATATAGTTTAATATATAATGTACCTATAATATAAAAGTTTAAATATAATTTCAAACAATGCCTTAACTCTTAGAGTGTCCTTTTTGTGAAAAGGTTTCAAAGTAACATTTTTTTATTCTAATGACATTAATTTGAAAAAAAAATTTATAAAATTATAATACAAATAATATATATAATGGGTATATTCCTATACACTTCATTGGCACCATCCAGGAAAAATATTCCTATTACATTTTTGGTATATTTCTTTTTCTTTTACTATGAGGATATATGTATGGGTAGGGTAGGTGGGTGTATGTACTCAGTCATGTCTGGCTCTTTGTGGCCCCATAGACTATAGCCCACCAGGGTCCTCTGCCCATGGAATTTTCCAGGCAAGAATACTGGAGTGGGTTGCCATTTCCCACTCCAGGGGATCTTCCAGACCCAGGGATCAAACCCGCATCTCTTACATCTTCTGCATGGGCAGGAGGATTCCTTACCATTAGCACCACCTGGGAAGCTCATATGGGTTGGGAGAGGATTAACAAAATCGAAGTCATACTGCGTAAACAGCTTTGCTCTCTCTTTCTTTCACTCAACAATACATACTATATAATAAATCTTTCAAAGTTCTTTATTTGCATCATTTTAATTATTGTATAACATTCTATACTACATATTTAGTCAATCCTCTAATGTTGGGCATTTAAGATATTTTAAATTTTATAATATTATAAATGAGACAGTAATTATTGTCTGCTGCCAGCTATTCTGTTCCACTCAGAAGCAGGCTTCAACCTAACTAAGTGGTAATGCTCCTTTTGGCCAGATTTTCAAATCAGGACAACTTGTTGGTCAGTTATCAAACAATAGAGTGGTGATTCTTTAGCCAGGTATTTACCCCTGGTTGAGCTAGTCAAGGTCAGCAGAGATCATATGTTCACAGTGTTGAAAATAATGCTCGTCAAAGTGTGGTAACGGCAATGGTATTCAAAGGTAGGCAAGATGGTTTTAGGTGGTACAGGAACACATGAGTAGTTATATGTCTAGTTTTAATGCATAATAAAATAACATCAATAGGGTAACCTCTTTGCATGAATACTTCAGTCAGTTTCAGTGATGATTTCTGCCTTTCATATAT
Source organism: Cervus canadensis (assembly GCF_019320065.1). Taxonomy (NCBI): domain Eukaryota; kingdom Metazoa; phylum Chordata; class Mammalia; order Artiodactyla; family Cervidae; genus Cervus; species Cervus canadensis. The sequence goes on from NC_057399.1 coordinate 48,888,939, forward strand.
TCGTTGAACAAACTTTCATTGAGAATCTCCCAATCCGAGGCTCTGTTTCTAAGCATGGGGAATGCCAGTGTAAACAAGATGTAAGTTTTCTACCCTCAGGAGGCTTGCATTCTAGCAAGAGAAACAATAATTAAAAAGTAAACAAATATTTAAGTTCAGGAGGAAATTAAGAGCATAGAATATGACTGGGTAGGCTTGGATTCATTTTAGGGAGAGAGATATGAGTATATCTTTTCATAGGAGGTACCCCTTCTATTAAATGAAGGAATGAGCCATGTAAAGATCTAGGCATTCTCAGCAGAGTGAGCAACAAGGACAAAGTCGTGAAAGAGAACAAGCCTGGTGCATTCTAGAAAACTAAAGCAGCCTGCTTGACTCAGTAGACTGAGCAAAGGGAAGCTGGTTAAGATGAAGTCAGGAGGGTGATTCAGGAGCCAGATTACAGAGGGCCGTGTAATACTTGATAACAATTAATTTGTTCAAAGTGCAATAGCAAGTGTTCAAAATGTAATAGCAAGCCACAAGACAGTTTTAAGTGGATTTTAATGAACAAATTTATATTTTGAAAATATAATCTGCTGCTTTATGGGGATTGATTGGAGGAATGCAGTAACAAAAATAGGAAGGCAAACTAGGAATTTAATTGATGCCACAGCCAGTTAGTTATAATAACTTGGACCAACATGACAGAAGGATATGATGAGAATTGTCAGATTCAAGGTATGTTTGAAGGTACAGCAGACCAGACTTGTTGACAGAAGAGAAGTAATGTTTGAGAAAATAAAGGATGACACCAGGTATTTGATTGTGTAACTCAGTAATTATGTAACTTGATGTGTATGCTAAATACAGAAACCTCTTGAGAAGTCTTGTTATAAAGCAAAGCCCAGAAAAGCTTCTGGAACCAGAGTGTGATAATAAGTCTAGGAGGGTCATTTTATTTTATTGAGATGGGAGGTCTATTTGTATGATGGTGAGACTGATCCAATATTGGGGATGGTGGGGATGGATGTTCACAGGGTAAGCAAGAGTGGAGGGACTGTCCTTCAGAAGAGCAGGACCTACTCATCCTTTGTATCTAGAGGGAAGAGCATAAGGGTAGGATCAAGGAGGCTGGTAGATTTGGTAAAGGGGAAAGGAAGCAATTCTCTTGTTCTTGTTTTTATTTTCTTAGTGAAATTTTTAAAAGTCAAGGTTATCACCTGAGAGTGAGGACTGGGAGGGAATGTTGGAGCTTTGAAAAATGAGAAGATATAAAGCACTCATTTGAAAAAGTGGACAGGAAACTAATGAGAGAATTCTAGCAAAATTATCTATCCTACAGTTTTGAGATCTGTGGCAAGTCACAAAAAGCAAATGTGTTTTTCTTCCATTTTACTTAGCTGCTTAAATGAAAGCGTCAGGTAAGCAGAGTTTGGGTTTGGGTTTTGCCAAAGAATCACAATGGAGACAGGGAAGAACAAAAGAATTGACAGTACATGAAAGGGAGTGATGGTGACATCTATGGAATCTAAGATGGGTAATTAAAGAAGACAAAGGGGAGAACTGGACAGAGAAGAGGTATGGGGTGGACCCATGAATTACTGGAGTGGTAGGGTTCTTGAGGAGACAGGAAGAGATGCTCTGGATATCAGAAAGTGGGATGATGGAAAAGAAGAATTTGGAGGTTACTGATAATCATAAAATCTAGGCTATGACTGTGGGAGTAGGTGAACACAGTCCAGGGAGGGGGTGGAAGAGAGGAAGAGATATTGGAGTGAGGGGGTCAAAGAACTAGAATTGATCTCCCAAGTAAGTGGTCCTGAATCATTTCTGTTCATTCAGATCAACCTGAGAGTTAAAAAAAAAACAACCCTAATACTTGAAATCCATCTTGACTAATTAATCTACTGACACTGGTTGTAATAAAGGAAAGCACAGTGTTCATTTACAGCATGCCAAGCAACAAAAACGACGTAGTTCATGCTCAGAAGATCCAAACTCCCCGGTGGATTTCAGGGGAGGGTTTTAAAGGCATTACTTGGGGTGAGTGTTGCAGCTTGTGGACCTTCTTCTGACTGGCTAATGGTGAGGTAACAGGGTGATGATTTAGGAATCTTAATCATCAGCCTTCTGGTTCTAATCAGTCTGGGGTCTGCTTGCTTGTGGTCAGCATGTAGTCAGCATCCTCCCACAGAAGGTCTCAGTTGAACAACTCAAGGATACGTGACAGATTGTTACGTGTATTCCTTGAGAAGGAATATTTTATCTGAACCATTGTCATTACCTTTCTTGCTTGACTGCTTTTCCTTTCTGCAATCCCTGTCTTCCATAATTAGTAACTGCTTGAGTCTGTTCTTTGAAACCTCAGGGAAAATCTAGAAGAGTAATGCCTTTCTCTACAAACAGGAAATGGAGAACATGGAGGGGATTTTTTACCTGAGACAGCTTCATGGGGTCCTGCTTGGTTTTAACCTCCACTTCTCGTTGATACTCTTCAATCCGGAGGGGAACAGGGGTGAGACAAGAAAGGGAATAAAGTTTCCAATAGAGATGTTAATCATAAACTTGGCAGGGAAACTTGGTTTTAGGGAACTCAATTTCAGGAGTAGTGGTGAAGGGAAACACAGTGAGCCAGCTGCTAAAATCTTTCATGCGTGAAGCAGAATGACTGAGTAGATAGGAAATGAAAGCACTCTCCTAACATAATCTCAAGGGAACTGGGGTTTCTGAAAGAGAAGCAATGATGAGAAACAGGGAGAATAACCGTTTTTCTATTCCTCCCTCTGATCTGGAAACGTTGGGCATGGAAGCAAAAACAACCATCCTTTAAAAGGGCAGCAGGTAAGCTGGATGTAACTGGGAGAGTCAGGTCTTAGAAGGTGATGTATCCAGAGAATAGTCTGAGACAAGAATTCAGAAAAAACAATTTAGAGAATGTTATGCCGGATGTCAGAATCCCCAAGCGGGAAGAGAGAAGGCCTCCAAGACAATGCAACGCGCAGGAAGGGAAGTTTATTACTGACTCGAGCCAGGACTCTCCGCCCGCAACCAACGCAGTGGTGCGGGTCAGAGAGCCCCGAGCCCAAGCTGTTACACAAATTTATAGGGTGAGAAGCGGATTGGTTACACGTTTGCAAAGCAATTTCATTGGTCAATACTTTCGCACGCGCAGGACTTTCCTGGGGGTTTCCACCCAGTTCCTAATTTCCTAATTGGCAACCAGCGGTCAGTATTAAGTGAAAGCTAATTGGTCCTAATTGGCTAATTGGTTGTATCCAGGTGGCCTGATAATCTTACCAAGTAGGAAGGCCTACTCCTAATCTAAGCTGCGTTACTTCTGCTCGCCTCACAGAGAAGAGTGTGAAGGTAAAAGAGGTTCAAGCCCTGAGTTCCAAAGGCTGCCCTGGTAAGGACTGCAGTTTGGGAAGGAATGAGAGAGTAGGTCAGGGAAAGGGATATTCAGAAATGTATAGATGAGAGTCCCTGTGTTAATCTGAGAGGCTTGAATTGTAGTGATTAGTCCCATGGTCTCTCAGGGAAAGGTGGAAAATTAGTTCTAAGGATCACTTCCTTCTTGGGATAGGTTGTTTAGGCAGCATGTGGTGATGAAGCAAGTGGAGGAACTGGGTAGATGGAGTGGGAATCTGTGAATCTCAAACCCTTTGAAGTTGGATCGAGAGCCGTGTCAAAAGCTGTAGAATAGTCCCACAAGTGTAAGCTATGAGCTTTCCTTAAAATCTTTGACTTGAGCAGTTAAATGGCCTGAATCTCAGAACTTTATGAGTCCTGTTGTATTATCTAGTTATGTGTCTGTTTACAACTAGGCTTTAAATTGCCCTAGCAGAATCTTTTTTTACTAACCTTTTACCCTCAGCACCTAGCACAGTGCTGGCTACAAAGGAAGTGGTTAATAAATGTTTAATGTACTGAAATGAACGGCTTAAAAAGCTAAAGACAAGGTTTTATTGCATCTAGAGTTAAGTAACCAAGTGAGGCACAATATTTTGTTAGCAGTTCTAGGTAGTAATCTTACCAGGCTGGACCTATTGCTAAGTACACTTACATTTCTAACCACAAAGAGCACTTTTATTTTTCACTTGTTAAAATAATTAAATTAAAATAGTTTCTGCCAGGAATTGGTGCCACAATATATGTGGTTAAGTATTACATTAAGAAATCAATATTTCTAGCTTGCACTAAGTACATTAGCATCCCTTAATTTAGACGCGTGAACAGTGTGTGAGCTTAAGATTCATTTCACAAAAACATAAATTAGATCAGCTAACCCAAGGAGAAAATGAAACCTCAACATAGGCTTTAGTTCTAAACTTTTTGTTCTATTTGGGGCACAGGTTTTCCCTTTCTTTGGAATTTGTTGTTTGGACTCTAGGCAATCTAACACAAAGCAAAAGCAGAGAGGAGAGAATCTCTGCTCAAAAAATCTGCCAGCTGATCGCAGTCTCTTGTGGTAGAACCCTGTTGTATTTCTTCCTCATTTATAATGATGTATTTCAAAAATCCAGGTACCAAGTATTTAATCTAATAAGTGATTTGCTAGTATATTATTTTTAAAAATCTTTTTTATGCTATATATTAAAATGAAGATTTATTATGAGAGAAAAAATTAAGGAAAATAGAACAAGACCATCCTATATTTATGCAACCCAAGTGCAATAAAAAAATGCAAAGGAAAATATTCAAATATACAAAAACTTATAAAATCATAAATATGCAAATCACAAAACAATTGAAAGAAAAATATTTTCATCAAATATGAAAAAATGTTAATAAGAAAAATTACCTCAATAGTTAATAATCAAAAGATATGAATGACAACTTCACAAAGAGATATAAATTGTAAAGGAAATAAATTTAAGAGTCAAAATACTAGTTTATACTTAACAAATGAGCCAAACTAGATTAATAAAAATACAAATGCTAGTGAAAGTGTGGTATAAAATATTTGCACAGAACTTGTAATATTGTAATTTAGGGTAACCATTTTAAAAACTTATATTGAAGTGTTATTGTTTTAACATTCCTACCTTTATATTTAATAATTCTAGCTCTTCAGTTAAAAAAAGAAATCGGTAGAGTGGATACAAAATTTTCCAAGATGTCCACTGAATATTTTCAATTGTAAAATCATAATAGGAACAATCCATACAAATTATAACAAAGGGATAGTTATAGTTAGAGTACTATGAAAGTTATATGAAATCCTTAGACTGACTGCTCTACAGAAAAACCCCTCTTATTTACGGTTTCACTTTCAGTTACCTATGGTCAACCATAGTCCAAAAGTATTAAATGGAAAATTTCAGAAATAATTCATGTTTTTAAATCGCACACCGTTCTGAGTAGTAAGATAAAAGCTTGCGCCATCTCACTGTCCCATCCAGGATGTGAGTCATCCCTTTGTCCAGCAGCTATCCTACCTCTTAGTCACCTAGCAGCCGTCTTAGTTATCAGACCAACTATCACACGATCAAGTGCTCGTGCTTAAGTCACCCTTATTTTACTCAATAATGACACCAAAGCACAGGAGTAGTGATGCTGGCAATTCGCATACGCCAAAGAGAAGCTGTAGGAAGATTCCTTTAAGTGAAAAGGTTAGGGTTAGTAAGTTCTTGACTTACTAAGGAAAGAGAAAAAAAAGTGTGTGCAGAGTTTGCTAAAATCTAAGTCAGAACTAATCTCTCTCTGAAATTTTAAGAAAGAAAAAGAAATTCATGCTGGTTTGGCTGTTGTACCTCAGATTACAAAAGTTATGGTCACACTGTGTGATAAATGCTTAGTTAAGATAGAAAATGCTAGTGACTCAGAGGTAAGGAATCTGCCTGCCAATGCAGGAGACACAGGAGATAGGAGACGTGGGTTTAATCCCTGGGTCAGGAAGGTCCTCTGGAGAAGAAAATGGCAACTTGATCCAGTATTCTTGCCTGGGAAATTCCATGGACAGAGGAGCCTGGCGGGCTACAGCCCATGGGGTCACAAAGAGTCAGATGCGACTCAGCATGCAGGCATGCACCACAAGATGGAAAAGACATTAAGTTTATATTATAAGATATTTTTAAGAGAGAGAGACCATATTCACATGACTTCCATTACAGTGTATTGTTATAATTGTTCTAGTTTATTATTGCTTTTGTTAATCTCTTACTGTGCCAAGTTTATAAACTAAACTTGATCATACTATATATATATATATAAACATAGTATATGTACAGTTCAGTACTGTAAATGGTTTCAGGCATTCAGTGAGAATGTTGGAATGCACCCCACATAAGGGACTACAGTAGTACATGACAGTGGAAATGTCATGGAGTTATATTAATTATTATTGATATATATTATATAGTATATATTATAATTATAGTAATTATAATAATTAATAATTATTATAATGAAATAAGCTTACAAAGTCTATTTAGCCACATGAAAAAATACTTCTGTAGATCAACAAAAAAAATGAGAAGTTTAAACTTATATCTGCCGTGAGATTACACTCAATAAAATACATGGAATTTGGATTAAGATTAAAAGGAACTAACATTTTTAATATAACTATTTCAAAATGAATAATAGTAGTAGCTAATATTTACTAAGCACTTACTTGGGCTAAGGACTGCTCTAAGTACTCTACATGTTTTATCTAATGTAATCTTCAAACCACCCAATTAAGTAGGTATTATTAATATCTCCATTTTACAGATAAGGAAATGGGAGTCCAAAGAGGTTTAATGTTTAATAACTTTTTTCATGGTCACTCAGCTACAGTCAGAAGGCAGAGAGTCAGAATTCAACCCCTGCCAATCTGGCCTCATGATGACATAACAATGAACTATTTTCTTTTTCAAGCCGCTTTATACTATGGTTGAGATATTGCTTAAATGATTAACAAAGAAGGATTTTTATGCAAACTATTCTCAGATAAAGCTAAAGGTATGGAAAATAGATCTCTTTAATTCTTTGCCATGGGGATTTCTCTAACTCCTAAGAATTGTTTATTTAAAAGGAACTTGGAAAACAAGGAGCATTCCTTGTTTCTCCATTCCTGCTATCATTCCTAATAAACCAGTCTCCACTATAACTTATTCAGGGAGAGTTAATACCGTCAACTCTAGGGGACAATCAGCCCTATCTCCATACTGAGATGAAGATAACGCTTATAGGTTCTCATCCACCTGGTGAATACTGTTACCATTCAGCTGTCGAAAAAACTACAATCAAATCATAGAAAATCATGCTTCCTGGAGGCACATGAAGAAATGCAAAGGCACAGGCTAGAAAAAAAGATGTTACAATACCATATGATATCACTTTTATGTGGAATCTAAAATATGGTACAAATCAACATATCTATGGAACAGAAACAGACTCACAGATAGAAGAGTTGCCAGTGGTGGAGGAGGGTAGAAGAGGGAAGGAATGCGAGTTCTGGATTAGCAGAGGCAAGCTATTACATATAGGATGGATAAACAACAAGGTCCTACTGTAGAGCACCAGGGACTATATTCAATATCCTGTGACAAACCATAATGGAAAAGAACATGAAAAACTATATATATATGTGTGCATATATACATCTCATATGTGTGTGTGTGTATATATATACATATATATATATATATCTGAGTCATTTCGCTGTACAGAATAAATTAATACAGCACTGTAAATCAACTATACTTCAATAAAATTTTTTTAAAGGTTATATTAAAATGATTGAATTTTTTTCCTCTTTCAAAAATAAAAGCCTGTAGGAAATCTCGCCTTGAGCATTTTTGCCCACTGTCATAGCAATCTTCTTTTGCTTTCCCTCAAAAACAAAGGTAATCTGAGTGTCATCCAGCACACACATGCAGTTTAGATTCATTTTAGAGGAACAGTCCACTGGTGTCTCTGGCATAGCATGAGACTGCGGGGTTGTGGAAACATTTTCAGCAGACCCGGAATACTGATTCATCACTCCAAACTAGCCTTCTTCTCTAGCTCACTCCTAAGAATCAATATTCTTTTCAAATGTTCAGTATTTTTATCTACAAATAAGAAAAAGAGTTTCTTTACCGTCCTAAAAATGGCATTACAGGAGGCACCAATTTGAATGGCAACTCAAATGTGCTCTGGTGGGGAGAAGAAAACAATGGGAGCTTAAAAAGGCAACAAAGAGAAATTAGGCAGGTTATCTTTACAGAGCTATGATTGGTGCTGGCAGGCATTCAGTCGCTTGCTGGCAGCAGATAGGTTGCTAGGCTGTGTTCTCTAAGGAATAAAGAATTCTAGGTGGTCTCCAGAGGGCTGGATCCAAAGTTCCTGTTGTGTCAGGGGTAGACACGTGTAAGCTCTACTTTCTTCTTGGCCTCCCAGCTCCCTCTCAGATCACTTTGAAATAAATGACTTCATTTCTTATTGATTTAAGCCACTGATACTTAAGAGATTTGTGTTACAACACCTAGTACTCTCAGCTAACCATCATTTATGGCCCCCTCACCTCCCCACTCTTTTCAACTTTGGAAGGCTCGCCCTCCTTCTTCACCTCCTGCCTCCAGAATACACAGAATCACAAATTCAGTCTGCCACAGACTGGGCCTGTTAAGCAGCAATCAGTGTGGCTGCCGATTAGGGCCTGAAAAGGGAGAAGGTAACCTTGGACCAACATATGTTCACCAATCTTCAGTCTAGTTAGATTTCAAAGACTATTTCAAAGACTATCTCTCAATGAAAGAAAGGGGAGAACCTGTTAACAGAATGAGTCTGAGATTGCTTCTCATAGAGGGCTCATCAGTTCAGTTCAGTTCAGTCGCTCAGCCGTGTCCGACTCTTTGCAACCCCATGAACTGCAGCACGCCAGGCCTCCCTGTCTGTCACCAACTCCCGGAGTTTACTCAAACTCATGTCCATTGAGTTGGTGATGCCATCCAACCATCTCATCCTCTGTCATCCCCTTCTCCTCCTGCCTTCAATCTTTCCCAGCATCAAGGTCTTTTCAAATGAGTCAGTTCTTCGCATCAGGTGGCCAAAGTACTGGAGTTTAAGCTTCAACATCAGTCTGTCCAATGAACATCCAGGACTGATTTCCTTTAGGATGGACTGGTTGGATCTCCTCGCGGTCCAAGGGACTCTCAAGCGTCTTCTCCAACACCATAGTTCAAAAGCATCAATTCTTTGGCGCTCAGCTTTCTTTATAGTCCAACTCTCACATCCATACATGACCACTGGAGAAACCATAGCCTTGACTAGATGGACCTTTGTTGACAAAGTAATATCTCTGCTTTTTAATATGCTGTCTAGGTTGGCCATAACTTTTCTTCCAAGGAGTAAGCATCTTTTTATTTCATGGCTGCAGTCACCATCTGCAGTGATTTTGGAGCCCCCAAAAATAAAGTCTGCCGCTGTTTCCACTGTTTCTCCATCTATTTGCCATGAAGTGATGGGACCTGATGCCATGATCTTAGTTTTCTGTATGTTGAGCTTTAAGCCAACTTTTTCACTCTCCTCTTTCACTTTCATCAAGAAACTCTTTAGTTCTTCTTCACTTTCTGCCATAAGGGTGGTGTCATCTGCATATCTGAGCTTATTGATATTTCTCCCGGCAATCTTGATTCTAGCTTGTGCTTCATCCAGCCCATCGTTTCTCATGATGTACTCTGCATGTAAGTTAAATAAGCACGGTGACAACATACAGCCTTGACGTACTCCTTTTCCTACCATATTCAGATCATAGTCTCGGAGATGGTGGTATTTGAAAAAGATTAGCTTCATCTACCAGGCTAGGGCAAAAGCCGGGCTCTGTCTTTAGACCATGTTGCAGAGGTGGCTCACAGCAGCATCTAAAATTCACAGTAACATTAAGATTAAAGAGCTTCATGGGAACATGTAGGAGCTACAACCCTGGTGGCCACAAGAAGTGGTGTCACCTTTGTAGGCCTTCCTCAGAATGCACTGCTGTCTGCCTTGAGTCCTGCTGAAGCTTTCCCCAGTCCCGCAAACCCCACTGGTGTGGACTCGTTGACCCCGGAAACATTCACCACCAGATGTACATGCTGAAGGCTGGTGTGATTTTTGGTGCCTGTCTGATACTTACGGGGAGGCAGATGTACTTCTAGGCACAGAGTCTGCACCTGAGCACAGAGGGCTCTCCGTGTCCTCCCCAGGATAGACTATGATGTTGGACGAAGAAAGTCAAGTCCTTCACTGCAACTCCACTGACCCCACTCTTTGAAGGCAAACATCCATGTCTCATTCATTCAACTGTGCTCTTCCTCCAAGTATTTATAGCAACAGACCCCCTAAAAGCAGAGAAGAATTGAAAAGCAGAGAACCCTGCACAGAACAGATTCTCTACATTTGTTCAGTGAATATTAGATATAACTCAGAAGTTGAAACTTGGTTTCTCAGACAAGAGCATTGCCCATTGGCAGAGTATCTGTCCTCTCCCTGGCCCAGGACACCATGACCAGCCTCTCCCCTTGTAGGGTAGTGAGTTTTATGTATAAACTTAGCCGGGCTATGGAGCCCAGTTGTTTGGTGCAATACCAGTCTAGATGTTCAGGGAGAGGCATTTTTTTCACATATGATCCACATTCAGATGAGTAGACTGGAAAAAAAAAACAAACAGATTATCCTATACTTTGGCCACCTGATGCAAAGAACTGACTCATTGGAAAAGACCCTGATGCTGGGAAAGATTGAAGGCAGGAGGAGAAGGGGGTGACAGAGGATAAGATGGTTGGATGGCATCACTGATGTGATGGACATGAGTTTGAGTAGGCTCCGGGAGTTGGTGATGGACGGGGAGGCCTGGCGTGCTGCAGTCCATGGGGTTGCAAAGAGTCAGACATGACTGAGCAACTGAACTGAATGGATGGTGGTGCTGGTGCTGGTGGTGTAGGCATTAAGTTGGGTCTGACTCTTTTGCGATCCCAAGGGCTGTAGTCTGCCAGGCTTCTTTCTCCATGGGATTCTCCAGACAAGAATATGGGGGTGGGTTGCCATTTCCTCCTCCAGGGGATCTTCCCAATCTAGGGATTGAACCCAAATCTCCTGCATTGCAGGCGAATTATTAACCCCTGAGCCACTCAGGAAGCCCCTACCATGGATGGGCCTCATCCAATTATTTGATGGCCTTAGGAGAGAAAAACTGAGTTACACTGAGGAAGAAGAAATTCTCCCTCCAGACTGTCTTGACTCATACCTGTAACATCAATCTACCCTGGGTCTCTTGCCTACTGCCTCCTGGCACAGTTCTCTTGCTACAAACCAACTGATGCTTTTACAGAAACTAAGAGTGTGAGCCTAGGATTAGTTCACCCCTCTCATGATTACCCTGGTGGCTCAGTGGTAAAGAATGCACCTGCCATTGCAGGAGATGTGGGTTCCTTCTTTCGGTCAGGAAGATCCCCCGGAAAAGAAAATGGCAATACACTCCAGTATTCTTGCCTGGGAAATCCCATGGACAGAGGAGCGTGGTGGGCTACAGTCCATGGGGTTGCAAGATTGGACATGACTTAGCGACTATACCACCACCCCATGATTAGCTTCCCCTCTCCCATCCCTGACCCAAAAGAGAAGTGCGTACGAGATGCTTCATAAATGTTTCCCATCGCTCCGGACTTTGATCCCAGCATAGTTGCTTCTGCGCTGCTGACCTTCCAATGGTTAGCCAGGAAAACACTGGGTTTATTTGTATCTATCACCTCAATTTAAGACAGGTGCCTTTCCCCCGGAAAATCACAGATTATTTGAAGATGAGAGGTTGTCTTTATAGTAAGAGTGCCTTTGAGATAGCGAAACCCCTCTGCTAGAAATACTTTGCTGCTTCTCCATAGCTGTTGTTTTGTTCCATCCCCCTCCCCCACTGAAATGTATGCATTCCCTTTAGCCCTTTCCAGATATCCTAAAATATGATTTTATCTCACTATCAATTCTGAGGGGACCATCTATTGATCCTTAAAGGAGCTGTCAAACTCGATTGAGTTCTCCTCTTAAAATCCTGGACTTGCAGCATACCTTTAAAAATAAAAATAACATAGAGGTGACTAGAAGATTGATCACTCCTCCATAACAAGATTAGAAGTCATGGTTTTCACAGAATGGAATTGACTTACTAATAAAATCATATAGTAAAAGCCAATGATATTCCATGGCCCTGTTGTGTGTCCAGTCACTTCTCCTGATAAAACGTTTGCTTTATCTTCCACGTGAAAATGCAATTAGATCACATAGAATCTCCTACTTATAACACTGTAATGCTCTGCATGCTCTACAGAAGAGAGTCAGAACTTCTTAGTGTATATAATACAAAGATCAAAGACATAAATGCCATGGACAGGAGGTTGATGATCATGCTGAAGGAGGAGAGACCTGGAGCGGACTGGGCGGTACACACGTCACCCATGTCGCTGCCCTGGAACTTCAACAGTGTCACCAGATCCTCTAGATTTTCTGGAAAGCCCGGAATCCCTATTTTCCCATGTAAAACATGCTAAATTTTAAATGTCCCTGATTTAAGGAAAATACTGAATGAGCCAAACAAAACCAATCTAATTTCAAATTCAGGCCACAGGACCCTCTTTGCAAGGCTGGACTCTGACGTCTGCTGCTGTAGGACATCACCCCTCAGTCACCCCTTAAGCCCATACCCTGTGCTCAGGTCACGTTCTGAGAAAGGCAGCTCTGTAAAAGCCCTGCCTTCAGTCCCATGTTCACAAGCCCCTTCTTGCCTGCAAGCACAGAAGTCATATTTCTCTCATATTTCACGATTCAGCTCAAGGGCCTTTCCTCAAGACACCCTTTGACCCTGACTCAGACCATATTCACCACACTGTCCCTTGTACTCTTCTCTCCAAACTCCATGTATCTTCTCCCTTACATCTGTAATTTATTACTCTTTTTTATTTATCTGACTCCTCCTAAGAGACTCTAAACTCCCCAAAGACAGGAGCAGTATTTTATCAATTTCTCTCTCAATGCAGGGCCTGGTACCTCACCATTATCACTAGCACATATAGTATTTAACTGTGTTCCTGATGCCTTTCAAGTATTAAATTGAACTTTCACACCGGACTAGTAATATCCTCCTCATTTGACAGATGAGGAAACTGAAGCACAGAGGTGCACGAAGATTCAACACCAAATAGTCTGGAATTGGAGATCATGCTTCTAGACTAGTGTTTAGAAGCATGGTCTAGATGTTAGACCACGTTAGACTATATGGAACAGCATTATTCTTTGGAAATAAAATTATATCTAAGGGTCATTTTCTAATACAGGATCACTCTTTAGTACTTCTAATCCTTTTCTAATCTATCTTTCAGTTGCTAATCAAACAGAAAAGCTGAAAGACTATTTTGTCAAGAAGGCAAAACTTCACTAAAATCATGTTTAAAGAATCTAAACCTACCCAAGTTTCTGAATTCATCTGCCCTTGATTCAGCCTCGGTGAAAAGCAGAGAGCAGCTTGACCTAGTGATAACCCCATTAGGGAGTTTCATTTGGTGCAAACAGCAATTTAAGCAAATATGCCCTTCTGTTTTTTTCTAGTGTTCTTTGTTATTACAGTAAAATCCAAGTTGAGTTTCATGTGGGAAATCAAAGAGCCAGAGAAAGGGACTTTTCATTATATGCAGAAACGCAATGAAATGCTTTGTATTCCCATTCAAGCAGTTATTATTTTTCTGCACAGCTAAGGAAAGGAAAATCTAAAAAGAAACTAAGCGCTAGACTGGCCTCTGCTCTTTTACCCAGATGGAAGTTTCACAGGCCTGTGTGAGTTTCAGGGTAAGAGCTGTCAGTCTCAAAAACCAGTAGGTCTGCATTTTCCTTTGCAGCTCAAGTACTCAAACTATAGATGCTGTTACTGTTTTTAATCTGATTATAAATGTCCAACTAAAGCAGCTAAATGTTTAGAAAAGCTGAAGACCTGATAATATGTAAGAGACTTTGAGGTACTCTGTTGACACTCAAATCATGTAGCCAAGGACAATGTAGGAAGTCATTTAGTGCTATTAATCAGTAATCTAGAAGTATTGTGTCTGTGTGCAAGTGTCTTTCTCTTGGCTAACATCTGTGAAACGAACTCTGAAAAATCTGATAAGGGAACATTGTTGAAGTACACAGGAAAATCCAAATGATTGCCATCAATTACAGCTCACCTTTTGTAAGGCTCAAACTTGACATTTTAAAACATTTTTGTTATCACCTTGCTTCAAAATGAACAATGTACTCATGGTTAAAATTCTACCTTCCTTTGATCTAGATATTTGTGAAATAGAAGGTCTAATCCTCTAGTTAGTATTTTTACTTTGGCAATCTTTAAAGTTTTCATACCCTCTGTATCCTTTTTTCCCCCAAAATATTGTTCGATATTCCTGACGCAAGAAAAGTGCTGCCCTCTGCTGGCCAAGGATATATATAACTCCACATGAACAGTTTTGAGACTTTTGAGGAAAGAACTCTGGGGGAAAAAAAAGGCGCCTTGTTCTATACAAGCAATGGAAGCTGAGGACAGATGTTTAATCTTTAAATTATCACGCTCTCTTTCTCACATGAAGCTAATATGACTGAAGCGTTAGACAATGTTGACTTGCAGGGTTAAAAGCGACAACAAAAAAGCTAATGTTTGCTGCCCCCTGCTGTTCAAATTCCTCAGCGTTTCTGAACTTGGATTCTCGCTGAAACCAAACATAATTAACGCATTCGTTCCTCTCTTCATTCACTCATACAGCCGTTCACTCAGCTTTTCATTAAATGAAAGAACATAAGCCATCCTACGCACCTACAAGCCATGCTGTCTGCAGGCGACTGAGACACAGAACTGACCAACGTGACAAGGAGAGAACAAAGAAGAATTTCAAGGCAAAATTACATGAACTGTTTTTACACGTCCCTAGAACCCATCAAAGACTGAAGGCAGGAGGAGAAGCGGATGACAGAGGATGAGGTGGCTGGATGACATCACCGACTGGATGGACACGAGTTTGAGTCAACTCCAGGAGTTGGTGATGGACAGGGAGGCCTGGCGTGCTGCAGTCCATGGGGTCACAAAGAGTCGGACACGACTGAGCGACTGAACTGAACTGAGAACCCATCAGATCAGTTGTACAAAATCTGTGACGCCTGGGCTTAGTAATAATATGAGGATGAGAAAGAGAGAATGGAAGGGGAGGCCGGGTGAGGAGCACGAGAGGGAGAAGCAGAGTGTAGGTAGGCACCGTGAACATGACGAAATCCAGTCATGACAACTTGCTGCATCCTCTTCAGTCCATTACAAGCATAAAACGTTTTAGTAAGGAGCTAGGTGAGTTTAACACAAGTATGTTCCTTTTGGAACAAGTTTTCTGTCTAATGTTTTCACTTTCTCCAGGAAGACCAGGAAATGTGCTCCGCTCTGTCCTTTCATAGTAGCCAGTGGCAGTCTCCACCCTCACCCTCACCACAATGTATTATAAAATCTGACTTCTCTTTCTGACTCCTCTCACCAGATGGCAGTTCCTTAAGGGCTGAGAGTGGATAAAGTCATACATCTTTCTCTCTTCAGCTCTTAGCTTAAGGCCCAGCACATGGTGGGAAGGATAATACAGTCGTTAAGAATTTAGACTTTGCAGTGAGATTGAGGACTGAATCCCACTTACCTAGTTATGTAAATTTGAGAAGCCTTCTTAAATGTACTGAGCCTCATGTGATAACTGGCATAATAACACGTACCCTTGTGCCTTCTCTAACATCACATTCCACCTAGAATTTTATTATCTTAGTTTGTTTTAATCTCTGTAAAATTCCTAGATCCCTAGGAAAGGTAACATTTAAAACTGCAACTAGACATTTAAAATTTATCAGGAGTGATAGATTTGATGGACTTTTAGATGGCGGGTGGGGGTGAGAGAAAGAAGACTGAAGGCCCAAACAGACAAGGAAGCTTTTGAAAAAGGTAAATAAGCGTAAAAAGAGGGGTGAGGGTGAGATAGCTTTTCTCAGTTTCCTCATCTCTAAGATGGGGATTATAACAGCATCCAAGGTGGTTGTAAGGATTAAATGAAGAATTTGTAGTTTTCAAGAAATATTAGCTGTTCTTATTGTTGTTCATAAAGATGCGCAGAAGACAAACATGACCCCATTCTCAGTTTACTTTTTATATTATTTCCAGACAGCACATGGATTTAGCAGGGAAATAAGGAAGCGTTATGAGTTATTTCCTATATTTTAATTTTTATCCACTGCCCACAGGGGTGCCTCATGTTTTCAAAGCAGAATGAAGAGAAGCAGCCACAGGTTGCTATTACAAAAATACCACATACTGGGGGGCTTAAACCGCAAACATATTTCACAGTTCGGGAGGCTGGCAGGTCTAAGGTCAAAGTTCTGACATATTTGGTGTCCAGTAAGGGTCTGCTTCCTAGTTCATAGGTGACTGTTCTCTTATGGGGCAGAAAAGGTAAGGAAGCTCTCTGGGGTCTCTTTTATAAGAGAATGAATTCCATTCATGAGATACCCCCCTCATGACCTAATCATCTCCCAAAGGTCTCACTTCTTAATACCATCACATGGGGAAGGGTTAGGATTTCAAAATACAAATTTTGGAAGGACACAAACATTCAGCACATAACATTGATCATAGCTCTGACTTACTGAACAGAGCATATTACATTGCAACTGTATGTTAAAATATAGTTGAGCACTTAAAACATCCTGGTCCTTTTTCTTCCAGAGCACAGAAATGCCCATGTCTCTTTCTCTTTTCTTTCTTTCTATTTTTTTTTTTTTTTTTGAGAATTCGTGATGCCTATGTTTCACAATAAGAAGGAGATACAGAGAACAATTTAGTTACATAGATACTCTACGGCACATATTTTTATTTTCAAGCATTTTCATGTAATGTCACTTTTATCTTGTCTAAAATGTATTTATTTTTAAAGTAGGTCCTTTTTAGTCATCTATTTTAAATACAGTAGAGCGCACTTGTCAATCCCAAACTCCCACTCTGTCCCACCCTTCCCCCCTGGTAACCATAAGTTCATTCTCTAAGTCTGTTCCCTGTCTCTTTATAACAAGATTGAATACTCTGCTTCACCAGGGGAGGTGAATAGGCCTTAGGAATTCATCTTGATATTCCTTTTCTTACAATAGAAACAACAATAACTACCTCAGAGGATATGAGGATTTTGGAATTCCAGGATGGATAGCCATTCTGTTAACCAGAATACATTCCTCATGTGTAGCATTGCTCTAGGGAGAATGGTCAAGATTTTCCTTCAATAAATCCAAATAATACATAACAATTCACCTTTGGTGGGATCTCCAGAAATGAAAGCACAGACACAACTTGAAGTGAACATGGAAGAAGAGACAAGATGATTGAATGGAAGCTATTTCTAGGTATTTTAGGGTGAAATGAACTCATGGTAGAAATAAGTAATGGAAAAACTAAAGAAGTAGAAATTGATTGGATGAAATAAGACAATTAAATAGGGGGATCTCCAACTATCTGGAGCACACCAAGTTCAAAATAGCTGGTCAAAACTGACCCTTATTATCTCATTTCAAACCATGTGATTCCTCCCTCAATCAAAGATACAAATTACATGTTATTGCTGGACACTCCATTTTTATTTATTTATTTATTTTTTTTGGACACTCCATTTTTATTAAATATGGGATTGCTGGGGCTTCCCTAGTGGCTCAGCAGTAAAAGAATCTGCCTGCAATGCAGGAGACTCAGGTTCAGTCCCTGAGTAGAGAAAATCCCCTGGAGAAGGAAATGGCAACACTCTCCAGTCATCTTGCCTGGGAAATGCTATGGACAGAGAAGCCTGGTGGGCTACAGTCCATGTGGTCGCAAAAGAGTCAGATACTACTTAGCAACTAAACCACTGAAATATATATATAGTACCTTAATCAGAAGTGTTGCAAGGTGGCCTGGGTACTTCTTTAGAATTGTCTTCAGAAAGACAAGTTACAGATAAATAGAGGGAATTTACAGGGCAAGAACAGCAGGGCAAGATAAGGTTATAGACACCTTATCTTGTTCCAGATTCTCTATACCAATCATAAAGGGAGAGACCACTGACTATCAGAAATTGTGGCCTACCTTGATTCTGGGGCTTGGTGAGAAAAAAATTATCCAAACTTGGAAATAAGCCAAAAAGATTACTATCATACTATTATATGCCTGCCTATCAACAAATTGTCTGACAAGTCAGCCCAAAGGTCATCTGCTTCTGGGAGGGAAGAAGTTCATTCAATTAGATATTATCTATGTTTTCCCCCTATGAGTAGGGGGCTATCAGCAACAGGACAAGTTCTCCACAGCTGAACCAGCTTTCCATCTGTTTTTGCACAGCTTCAAACTAAGGATAATTTTTACAATCTTAAGTGATTGGGAAAATATCTAAAGAATATTTTGTCACAGGTGAAAAGTATATGAAATTCAAATTCAAGTGTCCATAAGGTTGTACTGGAATACAGCCAGGCTCATTCAACTAGATATTGTCTGTGTTTTTTAACTTCACACACAAGGTTTGCAGACCTCTTACCTAAGGGCTGTAACTGTGTTTTGTTTCTTATTGATAAGGGTTCAAACTCTGGTGGTAGTTCTCTTACATCAAAGCACCTAAGTTGGTCAAGATCACCTAACTGTGAAGCACCATATAACCCGAGGTCTCTGTGTCCCTGCAACGGTTCCCCTCTGAATAGTGAACTATCAACAGGACAGTCAGCAGACAAGCTCCTAGGAAACCACATTCAGGAGGAACTCCCAGCCTCCTGCCCTTTCAAAGGAGCACTCGAGTCTTCCACTTGGCCATTTCATTTTGTGATTTAAAAGAAACAGAAGAAAACTTTACATTCCAAGAAAATTTAAATCTTGGGCAAATAATGAGTGATAATTTTTACTGTTTTAAGTAAACAGGATATGGGAAGCACCCAGTGATGTCTGAATGAAATTATACTTGTGTGGGGTTTCAGCGTTTTACTGCTGTAGGGAAAAAAGGAAGTTCACCCCTCCACAGCCATTCTCCCACCCCCAAAGAGTAAAATCTTTGCAACATTTCTGTCTATCAGAACATCACTGTCACCCTGCATCTTGTTGAAGAGAATTCAATCCATCCAGGGAGTTTAAATTGGATTGTCCCAATGGAGGGCTGGTGCAACGTGGCGGGGTCGGGGAGCGGCGGGGGAGGGGTGTGCCCAACTAGTGTTGAGTGATGAAAACAGAAATCCGGATTCTGAATCTAGTTGAATCAGACTTTGATCGGGGTGGTTAGGGTTGAAGTTGGCCCTGGCCCTGTGGACCCAGGCTGGAAGTTAAGGGACGTTTTATCCCCTGGAAAACCTGCCCCAGAGCCAGAGTCTGTAGGTCAGAAAGGTTATCATTATCCAGCAGCACGTTACTCTGTTGATTTTCTGTCTGTCATCCCAGAGTCTTGGGCCAACCCCACCCCTGCTCTGTCTCCAAAGACTTAACAGAAAGGAGCAAACCCCCGGTTGCGTCGCGGGGATGAGACGAGTCAACCGCACCCCGCCCCGCATTCGCAGCTGGAGGCAGCCTCAGCCAAGAGCCTGTCCCCTCATCGCCACGATTCTCCCTCCCCCCGAGAACTTCTGGAACAAGATGGGCCTGGCTCTACAGATGAGGCCGAGCTTGCCGCGGATACGAGACGGAGCCAGAAGCGCTGCTCTTCCTTATCGGGTTCTTGCGAAAGTTAACCGAGCCAATGAAAGTGCAAAGCACAATCTGGAACAGCATAAACTGTCAATCAACGGTCCCCGTTATTATCACTATCGTGAACCCGCTAGCTACAACTCGGGGCGGGGGCGGAAATCAACGTAGAACCGAAAAGGCCTGCAAAAGAGGCGGGAGGCGGGCATCTGGAGTTGAGGGGGGCGGGGGAGAGCCCACGCCAGCAGCCAATCCAGCTGTCCCCGGGAGGAAGAGGAGGAGCCACCGCCGACCCCGGGACCTCCCTGCTCAGTCCCGCGCCGCGCGCCTGCACCCGCGCCGCTCCTCGGTTCACCGCCTCCATCCCGAGCGTGGCCGCAGCTCCTTCCTCGCCAGATATGTCCTCATGTGCCACTCCCGCTGCCGTGAAGGTGAGATTGGTCGTCCTGGCCGCTGCGATCCTCCCTGACCTGTTCGCTCTCTCTCCCGTCCGGGACACAGCGCCAGCGCCGCTGGGCCGAGCGCCTAGCTGGTGCGCCCCCGCCGCGGCGGGGAGGGTCTGCGGCTGTTAAGCCCGGGGCGGCGAGCGAGGGACCGGAAACCATTGCAGAGTTTGCCATTGCCCTGCCATTGGTCTCAGCTGCTCACGCAGGGCGAAGGCATGCCCTTCGGAGAGGGGCCGCGAAGGTCCTGCAAGTACCTTGCTAGGCAGATGGGTCAGGCTGGGGCTGGGTGTGCCACGTGGGTGGGCACCTACACCCCCTGAGGGTCTCCTCCAGCCCTGAGCCCGGCCCGATTTAAACGCTTCCGCTCTGACTTGGCCCTCTGCCCGCGGCCCACGTGGGAAAACTGCCTGCTTGCTCTTTTGCAAGCTTCCGGCTTTTTGTTTGTGTTCTAAACGTAGGCCTTCTCTGCTTTGGGGACTCTTGAGAGTTTCTTACAACACGGAGATGGAGTTTAGGAGTACCGGGCCGCTCCCTCTTTGGAGGCCTCTGGCTTTAAACTGCTTTGTTGTTTAGTCGCTAAGTCGTGTGGGACTCTTTGGGACCCCATGGACCACCATAGCCCACCAGGCTCCTCCGTCCGTGGGATTTCCCAGGCAAGAATACTGGAGTGGGTTGCCATTTCCTTCTCCATGAGATCTTCCCGACCCAGGGATCAAACTCCCGACTCCTGCTTGGCAGAGAATTCTTACACCATTGAGCCACCAAGGAAGCCCAAACTGCTTTGTGGGCAACCTTGAAAGGTGAAGATCAGTTTCCTTGTACCCTCGGTCCCCAGGGGTCTCCGTATAAGGGATCATTGTGCTGTGGGAGCTTTGACCAGAGGAAGGCCCTAGTTCTGAGGTTTGCAAGGAGTTTCCCTGGGGCTTTTAAGCACTTCTTCCTGTTGGTCCTGGGTGGGGAAAGAATGTTGAATTACAGTCCACAGAAGTAAATTAATGACCAAAGTTAACATCGCTTTCAGGCCTGACCAGCTAAGAGGTCAGTTAACTTGTCTGGCTTTAGACGTTCTTGGCTGATGAGATAGGAAAGTCCATGATTCCAGTTTTGTGGAATCGGTTTTCAGTTACCCCTGGAGAAAGCAAATCTGTGGTGAGTGTGTACTCAGCCAGAGTGATTACCTTAATAGGCCCTTGCAGCTATCAGACACTAGATGAAAAGGGGGTGGGGTGGGCAGAGTTGCAGTCACACTTAAGATACTAAATTCCTTTTTCCATTTTGAAAAGAATCTTGCATTAAACAAGTATTTGTAGACTGCCTCTTCCTTATCAGTCATAGAGAACAAAGCAGAATTTTTATGATGCTCTTTTTCATTTCAGTAAAATGGGAACCTTACTGTTGGGTTTGCTGGGACATTAGAATTGTATTGTCTTTTAGCACATGGCTGAAACTTATTCAGTGGTAGTGCTTCCAAGTGAGGGAGCTGAGATTAATTTTGATTATCTTTTTTCCAAAAATTAAATTAGGTTGCAGCTTTCAGTGGGCAAGCAAGGAACTATTGCCTTTCTCTTACAGGAATACACTCAGAGTGACATTAAAAATAGAGAGGGGTGATATTTAAAACAGTCTCACTTTAACCTTGTTTGGCATTCTCCCTACCACACAGTTTCCCTGTAAAACTAGTGCAGTGCATTTAAGTGCAGAATGGGCCCTGTGATTAGAATTCCCATATAAATATTGAATGATGTATATTTGTTCCTAGCCAGCTGCTGAATATAAAATTAATAGGTACAAACAGTGCTGGGCCTGCCTGCTGCTTTCTCTTTGATGTCAGAACAGGTGAAAACTTTGCTGTTGCAATTCCTTCATTCCTACACCATTTCTGCCAGACTGTTGAGGCACCATCCTATATAAAGAACAAGAGATGCTAATGTCCTGAGCAAAATAAGCTAATGAAAACTGTACCCTAGCCCCAGATCATCAAATGTAGAGCTAGAGTGTTCCTTAAGACCATATAACCACACATACCTCTTTTTTCAGAGGCCCAGAAAGATCACCTAAAGAGTCCAGAATTACACAGTTGGACCTAGACAGTGATTGAACTGGCGTAGACATTCCACCAGTTAGATGCTGTGAGCCATTTCTGAACTCTGACATGTGTGGTCCCTGTGCCCTGTTTTACTCTGTTGAGAAAGGCCATGCAGCTGTAAGGAAGAGGGGGTATAAAGTATGTCCATAAGCAAGCAGCCTCCCAAGCGCCTTCTAAACACTCTCGCACGGAATTAATAGCAGCCATTGTCTGAAAGGACCTCAGAGATACCATATCCTACAGCACCAGGCATGGGCAGGTGGCACGCTTAACCATGCGGAGGGTTTGAACCAGTCTTTGCCATTTTGAGGGGCTCCTTTAATGGGCCATGGCTCCCTTAGGCAGCTTGCCCAACTTTTACTCTGAGAGATTAAAAATCAATCTTGTTTACATGATTGCTGTGACAAGGAGGGAATGTGGTCCCATCATAGTTGGGTAGTGGGCTGTAAACAAAATGGTATTGAGGGGGATGATGGGCAAGTTATGGAGTGTAGACTGTGGAGAACAGGCCTTTGAAGCTCTCCTTTTTGCTGGCTGAGTGTGGACTTTCACACTGAAAGTCCTTGAGTGTCCTTAAAAAACTGGTGGACAACCCACAGACCCCAACTGGGAACGAAATGACAGTGAGCCTTTGTTTTTTGCCTAGAGACCCAGGGACAGGACGGTTCCTCCCTTAGTAGAACTGTCCTGAGCATTGCTGGACATAAAGACATCTGGGTCCCTTCTCCCCGCGAAATGTGGTAGCACTCCCCCCAGTCACGGTGACAGCCAGAAATGTCCCGGCGGGTTCCCAGGCACCTCCCAGGAGAGCCTCGGTACTTGGTTGGGGACACCTGAGGCAGAGACTGCCTGGTGAGGAGACGACACCGCCAGGTTTGTGTTCTGAGTGGCAGAGACAGACAGAGATAAGGGGCTTGTTGTTGTTGCTTTAAGGAAGGCTTTTTTTATTTTCCTTTTGCTGGAGGTGAGAAGGTGTATAGAAACAGTGGCAGATATGAATGCATTATTTCCTTTGATTCTCATAGTTGTATGGATTAAGGAACGACCAGGGCTTACCTGGTGGCTAAGAATCTGTCTGCAATGCAGGAGACCCAGGTTCAATCTCTGGGTTGGGAAGATCCCCTGGAGAAGGGAATGGCACCCACTCCAGTAGCCTTGCCTGGAAAATTCCATGGACAGAGGAGCATGGCGGGCTATAGTCCATGGTGTCACAAAGAGTCGGACATGACTGAGTGACTAACACTTTGACCTATTAGAATAATACCTTGACTTTGCAAACAGAGGTGTATTAAATTAAAACCGTGTTGTTCTGAATCTGCAGTTATTTTGGATTAGCGCCCCACCCTGAGACCTCAGTTAATTTTAAGTACCTGTTCAAAAACCCATTCTCCAAAAATAGTTAAATTCTGCTCAATGTCACTAATCATCAAAGAAATCCAAATCAGAATCACAATGAGATCACTTCATACCTGTCAAAATGGCTATCATCAAAAAGTCGACAGGACTTCCCTGGTGGCCCAGTGGTTAAGGACCTGCCTGCCAGTGCAGGGGACATGGGTTCAATCCGTGGTTTGGGAAGATTCCACATGTGCAGCAGCTGAGCGCCTGCACCACAACTGCTGAGCCTTCATACCTAGAGCCCATGCTCCCCAGCAAGAGAAGCTACTGCGGTGAAAGCCCACAGGCCACAGGGAAAAGTCGTAGCCCCTGCTCACTGCAACTAGAGCAAAGCCCACAGGCATCAATGAAGACTCACACAGCCAAAAATAAATAAAGGGTCTACAAATAACATGTTGATGGAGCAACCTCAGTGCTCATCAACAGATGAATGGATAAAGAAGGGGTGTGTGTATATGTATATATATGCACAGTAGAATATTAGCCATAAAAAAGAATGAAATTCTGCCATTTGCAACAGTGTTGATGGACCTAAAAAGTATTAGGCTTAGTGAAATCACTCAGAGAAAGACAAATACTCTTTATCACTTGTATGTGGAATCTATGAACAAATGTCTATAACAAAAAAACAGACCCAGAGAACAAGCTCGTGGTTACCAGTGGGGAGAAGGAAGGGGGTGGGGTAACATAAGGCTATAGAATTAAGAGATACAGACTACTATGTATAAAATTTAAAACCAACAAGGATATACAACACAGGAAAATATAGCCAGTATTTTGTAATAAGTTTGAATAGAGTATCATTACAAAAATTGAATCACTTAGCTGGAACTCCAACACTTTGGTCACCTGATGTGAACAGCCAACTCATTGGAAAAGACCCTGATACTGGAAAAGACTGAACACAAAAGGAAAGGGAGGAGGCAGAGGATGAGATGGTTAGATAGCATCACCAACTCGATGGACATGAATCTGAGCAAACTTCAGGCAATAATGAAGGACAGGAAAGCCTGGAGTGCTGGAGTCCGTGAGGTCGCAAGGAGTCAGGCATGACTTAGCGACTGGACAACAACAATGCTATACACCTGAAACTAATATTGTAGAATAATTGTACTTCTCACATTTTTTAAATGGTCAAATTCTGAGGGATTAGGATTTAGAACTTCAGCATATGGATTTGTAAGACACAGTGGCATTCATAAGCATCACCTACTAGGGTGGCTTACAGAGAAGGGCCTCCTGTCAGAGTTGGAGCCGCTGGCTCTCACCATGGACCATGTAGCAGGTTCTGGACAGGCTCCCAGACTGAGACATTTGGCCACGCTCCCTGTACAGCTGACCTTCCAAGATTTTGCAAGACTCTGGCTAGAAGGCCTCCCAGTGAGGTCAGCCCATTAAAAGGAGGACTTTTGCCTGCTGTATTTTCAGCCCTGTCAGTGGTGACCAAAGCTGAAGGACTGCGGTGCTCAGAGCAGGGGTTGCCGCCAGCTGGAGCTTTGGCTCTTCCCTCATCGTGGGCTTGAAGAACTCAGAGGCAGCCCATCTCCCTGGCAGGGGCTAGTCTTACCTGCTCAGGGTTATGGTATTTTTGAGAGTGCCTTCATGGAGTTCTAGTTTCCTCCATGTAACATTTCCAGGCTTCAAAGTGGTGATGAGTGGTTGTTGAAACCAAGTGCTGCTTCTGCTGCTAAGTCGCGTCGTGTCCGACTCTGTACTACGACCCCATAGATGGCAGCCCACCAGGCTCACCCGTCCCTGGGATTCTACAGGCAAGAACACTGGAGTGGGTTGCCATTTCCTTCTCCAATGCATGAAAGTAATAAGTGAAAGTGAAGGTGCTCAGTTGTGTCTGACTCTTAGCGACCCCATGGACTGCAGCCTACCAGGCTCCTCCATCCACGGGATTTTCCAGGCACGAGTACTGGAGTGGGTCGCCATTGCCTTCTCCGTGAAACCAAGTGAGGTATGTGAAATCAGTTGCCTGTACCAGGGCAAGTGCACAGAGAGTAGGGGTTAGCATGAACCCTTCTGGCATCATTGGCAGTAACCATTCTTGCCAGGTAAGCCAACATTTAGATAGAATGCTTTCACAGTCTCAGAAGTCAAGCCCTCTCTTCTTTTTGAAGAGTCTGACTTGGTCTACAAGTGGAAAAAAAATGTGGGCAGAATCAACTTAATGTTAAAATCTAGCAGTGGCCTTAAATGACCAGGGGATTCTTATTTCTGAACTTTATCTTGTGTGGTGAAGAAGTCCTGGCTGGGCAGAATTGGCCCAGAAATTCCATCTCAGACCTTGAACTCTTCTCCTGAGCATTCTAGGTTGCTTGGATGCATGCAGTACCTTGAAGACCTGATAAATATGCATGAGGTCATGGATGGGCTGCCCCTTCCATTCTGAGGTGGTTCGCTCAGGCGCCCAGAGTTGCATTTCCATGCTTGTTCTGTGACTGTGGTCCAGAACTTGAACCGAGCATCAGTTTCTTCCTAAAATGAAGACAAGTTTCTAATTGTTACTATTGTTCAGTGGCAGTCATGTCCACCTCTTTGCGACCCCATGGACTGCAGCACATCGGGCTTCCGTGTCCCTTACCATCTCCCAGAGTTTGCCCAAGTTCGTGTTCATTGCATCAGTTCTAATAGGGTAGGGTGTTATTATGGATTCCAGGGTATATTAGGAGGTAATACATCATAGTGGTTGAGTATGAAAACCTGGGTTCCTAGTCCAGCTTTGCTGTTTATAATTTGCTCTTTGGAAAAATTTCTTAATTTTTGTTTCTCTTTCCTCTTTTATAAAGTGGGTATTAACATTACAGGGCCAATTTTACAGGATGACTGTGGAAAGTAAATGAAGTAAGGCCACTGAAGCGCTTAGCACAGTGCCTATGGTGTGTAAATGAGAAGACGCAGTTCCTTTATCAAGGCAGATACTGCGTTGACCATTTGAATTTAGAGACTGGAGGGGATGACAAACACCCTCTCCCAACAACACAAGAGAAGACTCTACTCATGGACCACCAGATGGTCAACACTGAAGTCAGATTGATTATATTCTTTGCAGCCAAAGATGGAGAAGTGCTATACAGTCAGCAAAAAACAAGATGGGGAGCTGACTGTGGCTCAGATCATGAACTCCTTCTTGCCAAATTCAGACCGAAATTGAAGAAAGTAGGGAAAACCACTAGACTATTCAGGTATGACGTAAATCAAATCCCTTACGATTATACAGCAGAAGTGACAAATAGATTCAAGGGATTAGATCTGATAGACAGAGTACCTGAAGAACTATGGATAGAGGCTTGTGACATTGTACAGGAGGCAGGAATCAAGACCATCCCCAAGAAAAAGAAATGCAAAAAGGCAAAATGGCTGTCGGAGAAGGCCTTACAAATAGCTGTGACAAGAAGAGAAGCGAAAGGCAAAGGAGAAAAGGAAAGATATTCCCATTTGAATGCAGAGCTCCAACGAATAGCAAGGAGAGATAAGAAAGCCTTCCTCAGTGATCAATGCAAAGAAATAGAGGAAAACAATAGAATGGGAAAGATAGAGATTTCTTCAAGAAAATGAGAGATACCAAGGGAACATTTCATGCAAAGATGGGCACAATAAAGGACAGAAATGGTATGGACCTAACAGAAGCAGAAGATATTAAGAAGAGGTGGCAAGAATACACAGAAGACCTATACAAAAAAGATCTTCATGACCCAGATAACCACGATGGTGTGATCACTCACCTAGAGCCAGACATCCTGGAATGTGAAGTCAAGTGGGCCTTAAGAAGCATCACTATGAACAAAGCTAGTGGAGGTGATGGAATTCCAGTTGAGCTATTTCAAATACTATAAGATGATGCTGTGAAAGTGCTGCACTCAATATGCTAGCAAATTTGGAAAACTTGGCAGTGGCCACAGGACTGAAAGAGGTCAGTTTTCGTTCCAATCCCAAAGAAAGGCAATGCCAAAGAATGCTCAAACTACTGCACAATTACATTCATCTCACACGCTAGCAAAGTAATACTAAAAACTCTCCAAGCCAGGCTTCAACAGTATGTGAACTGTGAACTTCCAAATGTTCAAGCTGGATTTAGAAAAGGCAGAGGAACCAGAGATCAGATTGCCAACATCCCCTGGGTCTTTGAAAAAGCAAGAGAGTTCCAGAAAAACATCTACTTTTGTTTCATTGACTATGCCAAAGCCTTTGTGTGGATCACAACAAACTAGAAAATTCTGAAAGAGACAGGAATACCAGACCACCTGACCGGCCTCTTGAGAAATCTATATGCAGGTCAAGAAGCAACAGTTAGAACTGGACATGGGACAACAGACTGGTTCCAAATCGGGAAGGGAGTACATCAAGGTTGTATATCGTCACCCTGCTTATTTAACTTATATGCAGAGTACATCATGAGAAATGCTGGGCTGGATGAAGCACAAGCTGGAATCAAGATTGCTGGGAGAAATATCAATAACCTCAGGTACGCAGATGACACCACCCTAATGGCAGAAAGCGAAGAAGAACTAAAGAGCCTCTTGATGAAAGTGAAAGAGGAGATTGAAAAAGTTGGCTTCAAGCTCAACATTCAGAAAACTAAGATTGTGGTATCTGGTCCCCTCACTTCATGGCAAAGAGCTGGGGAAACAGTGCAGACTTTATTTTTGGGGGCTCCAAAATCACTACAGATGGTGACTGCAGCCATGAAATTAAAAGACGCATGCTCCTTGGAAGGAAAGTTATGACCAACCTAGACAGCATATTAAAAAGCAGAGACATTTACCAACAAAGGTCCATCTAGTCAAAACCATGTTTTTTTCAGTAGTCATGTTTGGATGTCAGAGTTGGACTATAAAGAATGCTGAATGCAGAAGAATTGATGCTTTTGAACTGTGGTGTTGGAGAAGACTTGAGAGTCCTTTGAACTGCAAGGATATCCAACCAGTCAATACTAAAGGAAATCAGTCCTGAATATTCATTGGAAGGACTAATGCTTAAGCTGACACTCCAATACTTTGGCCACCTGATGCGATTTGAAAAGACCCTGATGTTGGGAAAAGTTGAAGGCAGGAGAAGGGGATGACAGAGGATGAGATGGTTGGATGGCATCACTGACTCGATGGACAGGAGTTTGAGTAAACTCCGGGAGTTGGTGATGGACAGGGAAGCCTGGCATGCTGCGGTCCATGGGGTCATAAAGAGTCGGAGCGGACATGACTGGACTGAACTGAACTGGGGAATGACAGAATTATGCCACTGGTGCTTGGGAGTTTCATCGCTTAGTTGTACTTTACCGTGCAACCAGCAGGTGGCGACTTTGCCACATCTTTTCACTGCGGGCCTCCCTATGCAGCAAGAAAAAGGTGAGTGATTGAATTCCCTGGTTTGGCTCAGTTGCTACACTTGTTCTGTATCCCTTATAAGATAATGGGTTTTCATAAACCACTGAAGCCATTTTGACTGGACAGGCTCTCCTACAGAAAATTCCAGTACTAGAGACCATATCCTGGCCTTTCTGAGTTGTAACAGCTCTTGTTTTCACACCCAGTACTAAAATAAATGAAATTAAAAGACGTTTGCTCTTTGGAAGGAAAGCTGTGACCAACGTAGACAGTGTATTAAAAAGCAAAGACATCACTTTGCTGACAAAGGTCTATATAGTCAAAGCTATAGCTTTTCCAGTAGTCATGTACAGATATGACAGCCCATAAAAGACTGAGCTTCAAAGAACTGATGCTTTCAAATTATGCTGGAGAAGACTTGAGAGTCCCTTAGACTGCAAGGAGATCAAACCAATCAATCCTAAAGGAAATCAATGCTAAATATTCACCGGAAGGACTGACGCTGACTCTCCAATACTTTGGCCACCTTATGTGAGGAGCCGACTCGTTGGAAAACACCCTGATGCTGGGAAAGACTGAGGGCAGGAGGAGAAAGGGGTGGCAGAGGATGAGATGGTTGGATGGCATCATCAAGTCAATGGACGTGAATTTGCGCAAACTCCAGGAGACAGTGGACAGAGGAGCCTGGTGTGGTGTATAGTTCATGGTGTTACAAATATTTGGACACGACTTTGCAATCGAATAACAAACTAAATCTTGCTCACCAGGGCTGAGTTAATAGCTACCTAGTGCATGGTCACTATGCAGCCAGAGTGGTATGGGCTGAAGCTTGGGGCAGCTGAGGGTGGGCTCCAGGGCACTGAACTTTAGAAAGACCCCAACTGGCCTTATTCAATGCTATGGTGCTGGGCTAGCTTGCCTAAACAGAGAGTGGTTTCACAGCCAAGTCAGGTTTGTTTTGTCTATACGAGTGTGAGTTCATCGTTAAATCCAGAATGGGAGATGCCTTGGCCCGGAGAAACAGCCAAGTCAAAGTGGTAGTATTTTTTTAAAAATTAGAAAGAAACCCAAAAAACCACGAAGTTTCCATCCGTAGCAGAATCCCCAAAAGTAGGCTGAGAGTGATTTCAGAGTCATCAACTGAATTTAGCGGTCTAGGTGATGACATGGGCTGGACAGTTCATTACATCCCCTACCCATCCGAGCTATGATCTGTGATGCTTTGGAAGTACATAAAATGATAAAATGGAGATGCCAGCTGGAGGAAGGGTTAGGATTTCATAAAACAGTGTGATTTTAAAATTTTCTACTGAACTGGAATGATTTAAGCCTACTGACTTAAGTGAATGAACACTTCCATTGATTTGAAAACTGCGATACTGTACTGGTTAGTCTTTACCTATGATTAACACAGCAGAAAATGTTGAATTGCTATACGATATTTAACCTGTTGTGGTTTCAACAATGTGCCACAAGGTGGCAGCAACCTCAAAAACTGGTTTAGCCACCTGATGTGGGAGTGCTTGCAAAGTACTGTCATAGAACCTGATTTTGTAAAAATCTTACTCAATTGTGCTTTTTCTTACTGTGTGGATGTCTTTTTCTAGGAAATAGAACTAGTGAGGTAAAGGCTTTCCCACATATTAGTACAAATCAACTTGTGTAACCCTATCTGAAAATTATTTAATTTGGATATTCAGTTAATTCTTAACTTTGAAAATTTTTTTCTCAAGGAGCTTTCTTTCGTTGAATAGAAATTTTACTCAAGTGGCAATAGATTTAAAGCTGTTCATTGAAAGAAATGCTCAGGTGACTTTTCATTAGGTTTCTAGCAATGAGTCATCTCTGTAGCTTATTGCTGACAATTTAATATTTTTCCTTTAGGAAGTATCAGCCCAGGGAAACCTTGCTAATGATTTTAGCTATTTAATTTTTAGTTTACAGTTAATCAGTTATCTTTGTCATTGTTATTGTTCATGTGTCTTAATCATCAAATTAGATTAACTCTAGAGGGTAATATCAGGTTTTTTTTAATTCAAATTAACCCCTGAGGGTAAGCACAATAAAGTTAATCTCTGGAAAATGCAATATAACACTTAAAAGTAATTTCGGACTATAGCCTTTGAATTACTTATATTTCCATATATATGAATGATAGTTGGATTTCATAAATATACATGAGGCTAACTTTAAGTGCTTTTCCATATTCCTCTGTGATCCTTTACAGCTCTAATTTTAGTGGCATAGGAAAGAAAATCTCTCATTTCTTCACAAGTAGGGTAATGAGAAATCCTTACCAAATAGAAATACTGTTTTCTATCCTAGTTGTCTTTTGAACATTTATTCCATTACTCACTCAATAAAGATAATAAAATTGGTTAGAAACTACTTTCTCCAACCATATTTACTTATCTTTATGTTTGGTTTTATAACTTAAACTAGTTAAAGTACTTTTCTATGCTAACTTGTTATTCAGATAGTCAGCAAAAATGTGATTTAGTCCAAAAAGGTGACTCATGCTTTAGTTATTTCTCGAATACAGAAGGCTTTCGAATATTTGTTGAGTAAATGACGGCTTTTCAGTAATGCTCAGATTTTTAAAAATAATTTAGGGCTTAGCAGGAATGGAGAAGAGCATATAAGTATGGATAAATTAATTTGCTTAAAATAATGAATTTGTTTCTACTGAAAATGATCAAATGTGGTATTTTTTTTTTGTCTCCTTTAGATTGGAGTAATTGGTGGAACAGGCCTAGATGATCCAGAAATCTTAGAGGGAAGAACTGAAAAATATGTGGATACTCCATTTGGCAAGGTATCCAGTTTGTGGAGACATACTAGCTTTTTTCTTTTTCCTTGCTAGCTTGATTTTTTTAAGTTACAAAAAAATTTTAATTGCTTTTGTCTTGGCAGCACAGGGCTGCCTGCCCCAGGTGGAGAGGGGCCAGGAGTTCTGCCAACTGAGAAGGTGTCCCTAAGGATGCCTAGTACTTGACTACCGAGAACATGGCTTTTAAATACGTACAAATAATTTCTTAATTATATCCCTAGAAGCCAGATGCTCATTTCACACACAGGAACTGTACCCTCTAGATCCGTGCATTCAAATCAGCTTCTAATTTGGGGCCTGTCGGTCATGCCAGAGTCTTTAACAAACAGGAGGAAATATCAAATGGTCTTTTCTTAGTAAACCCTGGCTCAAGGGGGGGCTTTCGGGGGGACTGAGAACACAACTGCAGAACTGAATTGGAAGTAAAGCATTCCTCCTTGTCTATTAAGAGGAGGCGGTTTAGTTTTCCCAGACCATGCGTCATCCAGCCAAGGGGGGGGTGTCTGTCTTCTTCTAATTCCATAGGGATACTTCCAAACATGTGGTTCCTCTGATCCTCCTACAAAGATCCCTGTATCTGGTAATCCCAACCCAAATCCTCCTTTTCAGCCAGGTCCTTAGATTTGATCTCTCATCCTCCCAAGTCCTGCTGTCAGCTTGCTGACATGTTTTCTTAACCTCCTAGGTTCTCAGACCTTTATCTGAGACCTAGTTAACACAGCGAATGGTTCCAGTACTAAGTTCATAAACTCCCTGAGAGTGGCCACCTACTCCTTTTGCATTTCACTCTCACACCTGTTCTTGAACCTGCCAAATACCCTTGACACATCTGTGTATGATCAGTCTGGCATCAGAGTCCCCAGCGGTGCTTGCTACAAATAGATCTTACTAAGTGTTACCTACCCATGCACCCTTCTCAGTCTTACATGTCTCCGTGCTGGTAGACAGCTCAGTAAGTACTGAGTGATTAAGTTGAACCATCAAATCTAGACTCTTACGTCTTTAAAGTATATCTTCAGACCTCAAGTTTCTATGAATCCTACTGTAGTCGAGCAATTGACATGGCAGCTTTTTTTGGTTGTTCTATGTATATTCAAATCACTGACTTGTAACCATTTTTCATTGTGTGCAGCCTTCTGATGCCTTAGTTTTGGGGAAGATAAAGAATGTTGATTGCGTCCTCCTTGCAAGGTAAGGTATTTCAATCTTTTGAATGTTACTACTAAAGGACAGTTTAACTTAAATTCTGAAAAGAGTATTGATGCAGGTATGAGTTTTTAATGTGTTGGTGGAACCATAGTATCAGTCATCTTTATTGCTTATGGTTTGGGGGTAGGTTTTACTGACTTTGGAGATTAAAGATCTTGCCCATGCCCCCTTTCAGTTCAGTCGCTCAGTCATGTCCGACTCTTTGCGACCCCATGAATCGCAGCACGCTAGGCCTCCCTGTCCATCACCAACTCCCGGAGTCCACTCAAACTCATGTC
The DNA here is from genome assembly GCF_019320065.1 of Cervus canadensis. NCBI lineage: Eukaryota > Metazoa > Chordata > Mammalia > Artiodactyla > Cervidae > Cervus > Cervus canadensis. The sequence continues at coordinate 48,922,152 of NC_057399.1, forward strand.
CATCGAGTCGGTAATGCCATCCAGCCATCTCATCCTCTGTTGTCCCCTTCTCCTTCTGCCCCCAATCCTTCCCAGCATCAGGGTCTTTTCCAATGAGTCAACTCTTCACATGAGGTGGCCAAAGTATTAGAGTTTCAGCTTCAGCATCAGTCCTTCCAATGAATATTCAGGACTGATCTCCTTTAGGATGGACTGGTTGGATTTCCTTGCAGTCCAAGGGACTCTCAAGAGTCTTCTCCAACACCACAGTTCAAAAGCATCAATTTTTCGGCATTCAGCTTTCTTCACAGTCCAACTCTCACATCCATACATGACTACTGGAAAAACCATAGCCTTGACCAGACGGACCTTTGTTGGCAAAGTAATGTCTCTGCTTTTTAATATGCTATCTAGGTTGGTCATAACTTTCCTTCCAAGGAGTAAGCGTCTTTTAATTTCATGGCTGCAGTCACCATCCACAGTGATTTTGGAGCCCCAAAAATAAAGTCAGCCACTTAGGTTGGGAAAATGCTTAGAAGAATCTAATGACTGATGGCGATGATTTGACTAAACTTGAAGCTCTGCTTTCAGTTCTCGCAGCAAGAGGAAATGTTTTCTTCTGTTCTTTTTTGTCTTTTATCAAGATCAAGAAAAACTGTTTTATTCGTGACCCCTTGTTTAATAATAGTTCTGGATTTTGGGGAGGGGGTTTCAGGTCCCTGAAGTTGAGTTCTCTATGGTGTCTATACCCTTGTTCCCTTGACAAGGTTCATGCTCTTCCGTAAAGAAAGGAGCAACTAATTTTTCACAGTTAGAAATTAGTGAGACTGCATATATTAGCTTTCTATTGCTGCATAACAAATGACCACAGATTTAGCAGCCTAAAACAGCATACATTATCCCACAGTTTCCAAGTAACCAGAGTGTGGCCACAGCTCATTTGTTTCCTCTTCAGGGTCACACAAGGTCACATGGGTATATTTAAGTGCTTGTTCTTATCTGGAGCTCCAGGTCCATGTTCAAGCTCACATAGTAATGGGCAGAACTGAGTTCCTCAGGGTTGAAGGACTGAGGCTGTCACTCCTAGAGGCTGTCCATGTTCCCTGCGTTGTGGCTGTCCCCATGGCCATTTCAGGAGACAGCAACTTGCTTCTGCAAAGCCAGTGGGAGGTCTCTAGTGCATGCTGGAAGGAGGGGCCTGATCATGGGAGTGACTTCCAGCTCCTGTGTGCCGTGTTCTGTTGGTTAGAAGCATCTCGGGTCCACCCGCAGTCGAGAAGGAAGGAATTATTCAGAATATGAAAATGAAGAGCGCCCTAAGGTCTGTGCCACACTGCAATTTTGAAACAGAAGTGGCTTTGCTGAAACCAGTAAAGCTAAACTTTAGTTTTAGATGGTCACACAGGGTTGACTTCAGGCAACCTTCTTGTTAATCTGTGGTCATTGCTGGAGAAACACTTCATTTCTTCCAGACTCTTAAGAGAAGGTGGTTGGTGTGGTAGCCCCATGGTGAAGGTTTTATACTCCTACCAGCTGAGTTGAAGTGTGTTGGATTGTGAACCACTCTATGTAGTGGTTCATAACTCCTTTTGATGTTTTAGAAAACAGAAAATTTTCTATTGAGAAAACAGGATTTCTATTGAAAATCTAATCAGAGATTTGGAGACCAGCCTTAGAAAAATGCATGTAGTCCACTCTCATTGGAGATTTTAGTTACCCACAGTCAGCTGTGGTCCAAAAATATTAAATGGAAAATCTAGAAATAATTCATAAGTTTTAATTTCTGTGCCATCCTGCTCTGTCTGCTTGGACCAGGAATCACCCTTTATCCAGAGTATCCAACTGTTGTAGGAAAAAACTGCATATATGGAAGTCGGTACTACCTGCATTTTCAGCAGCCACAGGGGGTCTTGTAATGCATTTCCTGTGGATAAGGAGAGGCCACTGTACTTTTTGGGCATTCATGGACTTCCACCTTCTGAGAGGCCATTTTTGACCTTGGGGTAAAAACCCTGATATGCTATGCTTATCTGCAGTTACGTACAAATTATTTTGATAGTCTTAATTCTGTTAGTGATCAGAAGAGATAAAGTTATTTCAAAATATAAAATATGGAATGATATAAGAGATATTGCATAACAACCCTGGTTTTTATTATCTATTTTAACAAATCCCCCCACCCCCAAAAAAAAATCAGAGCTGAGAGAGCTGAGTGACTTTGAAGTCACATAGCTAGTAAGTGGCAGAGGTAGGATTTAAACCCAGGCAGTTTTACTTCAAAGCCCAAGCTTTAAACCATTATGGTACAAAGTAAGATTTTTCTGTGTCAGTTACTTCCTTGGGAGCCTGCTTATTGCATTATTATGTGTGAAGACCACTGGTCTCCTGACACTTAGCCTTGTTATAGTCAAACATGACCCATGATGTCTGTAGTTTTTCAAGCAGCTCAGGATAATTTTAACTCTGAAATACTGCTTGTAAACATACCCTCTCATGTGTGAATTTTTAAAAAAATAATTTTAGAAATTGGGTTCCCTTCACTGGCTGTTTACTGGCACACTGGGTGGATGGGTGTGGGTGGATGAGAGAGAGGGGGTGGGGGGAAAGAATGTGTGAGTACTCAGTTTTTTGTCCAATGAATGAACTACTCACATGGCAAGTCCAGTTCCAGGTACCAGCAGAGAAGGCAGATAAGGGCCTCACCCTCTCAGCACTGATGCTAGTGGAAAGATGGGTGTTGAGAAGGAAATACATAGTCTGAGTGGCCAGTAGGTGCTAGGAAGAAAAATAAGGTCGGGGCAGTGATTTGCTGTAGATCCCGTGGTCATGGAAAGCACGCCTCTGGGGAGGTGGCGTGGGGGCCAAGCCTGAGCGGGAGTGAGTACAGTTGAGGGGCCAGGCCGGAAGAGGCGGGGCGGGAGAAGGCGAGGGCGGAAGCGGCCATTTGCGGGATGGGCCCGGATGACCTGAGCGCCATTGTAAGGTGTTTGGATTTTGTGTGAAGTGTGACAGGAAATCTTTCGCGGCTGTATGAAGTTTGTTGGGGCTGCCACGGTAAGAAGCCACAGGCTGAGTGAAACGGGAATTTCTTTCCTCACAGTTCTGGTGGCCAGAGGTCCAAGACCGAAGGGATCAGTAGGGTTGGTTCCTTCTGAGGTTGGGAGGGAAGGGTCTGTTCCAGGGCCCTCTCTTTGGCTTGCAGAGGACTGTCTTCTCCCGGAATCTTCACATGTTCCTCTCTGTGTGTGTCTGTCCAGATTTCCTTTTATAGGAACACCATTTGTGTTGGATTAGGACCCACCCTAATGGGTGGGTAACTTAATTACCTCATTAAAGAGCCTGTCTCCAAATACAGTCATGTGCTAACATACCGGGGGTTAGGACTTCAGCCTAAGAATTTGGAGGGGACATGATTCAGCCCATAACAGTGGTGACCATACCTGCTGATGTCAAACAACTGGGAAATCTAGTATTTTAAATGTTTCAAAATTTAAATTGATTTGGGTGATCGGGCAGAAAAGAAGAGAGAGATTAAACTGGAAACTTGAGTTTCTATTTCTGTCTGTGTGTTCTTGAGCAACTCTTGTTTTCTGTGTAGGGGAGACCAGATGCCTCGGATTCTGGGGTATTGGTGCCCCACAGGATAGACGTGGCATGTCTTCCCGGGGAGTGAATTCTAAGTTAGCTGTTACCTACTCTCGATAGGAAAGTCAATATGGAGAGTAAAATGAGTCTGCACTTTAAAACCAAATAGTTTATACTTCAAGTAGGCCGGTAATTGCCTGACCTGTTTGCATTCTTCCTCTGCCAAGGAAAGCCCTTTGGTGGAGAGGGCTGGAAGGCACTGCTGTAAATGAGTTTTCTTTCCCAGGAGTGTTAAAATGCCCTGCTCACTCCTCTAACATGTTTACCCTCTGTCCTCAGGCATGGGAGGCAACATACCATCATGCCTTCGAAAGTCAACTATCAGGCGAACATCTGGGCTCTGAAGGAGGAGGGTTGTACCCATGTCATAGTGACCACAGCTTGCGGTTCCTTGAAGGAAGAGATTCAGCCTGGTGACATCATCATCATTGATCAGTTCATTGACAGGTGAGCAGTCACCGAAATGCTTCGGGCTCCTGTAAGATCATTCCCAGCCCCGGTGGATCCTGTGGGGACTTGGGGGAGAGGCGGCACAGGCCTACAGAAACAGAATAATCCTCGTGAACTCTCAAGTTCCTAATTCCCAGCTTCAACATTTATCAGTTTGTAACTTTAAAAGATAAGAATTCTTTAAAAAATAGATTACTTCATATTTCTTTAGAATTAGGTGTCTAGGCAATATTTTTTTCCCTGTTGTCTCACAAACTTTTTGTAGTTGATTTGTTCAAATGAAGATCCAAAGAAGCCTGGTTTTGTTTTTCTTTTGTCCTATAGTCTTCCCCACATGCTAGATTTTACTGATTGCATCCTCAAGTGTCATTTAGTGTCTTCCTCTGTCCCCTGCATTTACCTTGTGCTTAATTCTGGAGGCCTGATAAAAACCAGGTTCAAATTCGTGGCAAGAATCTTTCTGCATCATATCAGGAGGCATGTAATGGCGGTTGTCTTTTTCTGATGTTAAGATCAATAGTTTGTTCATGGAGTAGGGATTTTTTTGTTACTTAATTGCACAAGGAATATATAATGTTCCTTTACTAAAATATTAAATAAGAATGGACTGCCAAGATCCTGAGCTTTGCATTTGGAAGTAGGTGAAGAAATGACGAGAGAGAGTGGATGGTGTCCTAGGGATCCCTTCCACACACTGCCTTCACCTCCCGTTCCTGGTGGGTGAAACGCCTCTTGAATGCACTCGATGGAGACAGGTAACTGCACTCTGCTACTTGAGAATGGGGAGAAGTACCACAGAGAGTAAACCACTCAGTAGCTCCTATCAGAATCCCCCATCCAGTCACTCAGACCATCACCTCAGTCCATCCTGCTCTTCCAGTCTGTTGGCTATGCGCTCGCTATACCCAATGCCTCCCCTACCACATCTGTTACAGGAGGAAAGTTTATTCAGTCCTGTTCTGTGTCTTCTGTTTTCACGGATTTATTTTTTATTTTTATTGTTTCCTTTTATTTTTATTAGTTGGAGGCTAATTACAATATTGTAGTGGTTTTTGCCATACATTGACATGAAATGTTTTCACGGATTTAAAATGATCTCTAGTCCATCGAGAACATTCTCGAATGTTTCCTGATCAAATGAAGCTACTAACTTCACTTTCACTTTTCACTTTCATGCATTGGAGAAGGAAATGGCAACCCACTCGTGTTCTTGCCTGGAGAATCCCAGGGACAAGGAGCCTGGTGGGCTGCTGCCTATGGGGTTGCACAGAGTCAGACACGACTGAAGCGACTTAGCAGCAGCAGTAGCAGCTTGAACCAAATGAAACTGCTTTTTTCTGTAAGTTAGAAATGGTTGAATATCAGCAGTTTCATGTGGTTCAATCTAATAATGTAGACAGACTAAAATCATTACCTGCCCCTTTAATTTTTTCCAGTCATTTTTCTGCATCTGACACTACATGTTTTACTATTTCCCCTCTAGAATGTAAACTGTGTGAAGGTTACAGATCCCATATATCCTCTTTGCCACTTTATTCCCAACACCCACCACACTACCTGGCCTGTGGTTGTTCAGTCAGTAGTTTTTGAGTGATTGAGAGAACATGATTGTTCGAAGGGAGAGGGAGGGAGGCTATAGTCTCTGTTTAGGGGACATCTTGATCAAAATCTCTATGGCTGTCAAAGACATATGTTTGGGGGTAATGACTTAAGAGAATGGGTGTAATGTGGTTTTTTAATAATGCAATACACAAAACTCTAGAATGATGTGGATTTATAAAGTATTATATATGATACTGGAAAGAAAAGTTTGGCTTGGTTACTAAGCCTGGGATTAGTTTGTTACTTAAGTGGTGTAACTGTACACTGTTGTATTTCCCAGATCTTTTTCTCACGTAGTAAATGTAGATGTTTCACATACTGGCTCCCAAGAAAGCATTTGGGACACAAAGAGAATAGAAAGAGTGTTGCCATCAGATCTGGTTTCTTCCTGTCTTGGCACTTAACTGTGTGACCTTAAAATCTTCTGGTATCTGTTTGCTCCTATGTGCCATGTCCATTAACCTGCCTCCTTATTCTCGACTGCCTTTAATGGAATCTAGCTTATGTTACCTGCCCAATAAACGCCTTTACTGTGATTCTGGGCTGGAGTATGTCTACTAGTTAACATCACTTGGTAAAGACAGAAGAAAAGATCTGTTTAAAGGGAGAGTCCCCTAAGAATCATTTAGAATGCAATCTCAAATTTTATATTGATTATATAACAGTAACATTTTTTAGATATTAAGTTACATAAAGCTAATTTTACCTATTTCTCTTATACTTTTTTGATTACATATGTGACTTGCATTATATTGCTCTTGGAGAGCATCTTCTAAGTATTACTGCTGCTGGCTGAGCTGTGTGGTTTCTGTTAACCAGGCTTGAGAATGTCTTATAGGATAGGAGAATCAGAACTTTTTGCTTTGTGAGAAATGGCCTAGGTGTGTTGTACTGATAGTACTTCATTATTTTAACATAGTAAATCCTGGTGTGTTGAGGCAGGCACCTCCACTTACTCCTGTCATCAGGGATGAATGGTGAGCTGGAGGCTGTGCTGTTTATAGACGGAGTGCCCATAGCTGTAACCACAGCCTCAACATGTTCAGTAGATTTGCAACATCTTGCCAAGCTGCACAGTGAGCTAGAAGGATTCATCCTGGCTCTGTTTGGCCTCAGGCAGATCCTTTCACCCATGTGGGCTTTGGTCCTCTCCTCAGAATTACAAGTTGAATTCTGTCACTTAAGCTCCTATTCCTTGAATGATCCATGGGTTCTTCTCCAGGGATTGATCTGGAAACACATATTTGCCTACTGCTATAGCTTTGCCGCACATCATCTAAGAAACAATGTCCTCATCCTAAAGTGTCTTCAAAGGCTAGAAGGATTGTTTTAATCTCTGACATACATTCATGATAAAGAATCAAAAAGGGAAGAGTGCGGCAATTCTTTTTTAATAAATGACAGAACTGGAACCTCTTGCTTTCTCTGCCCTCGGTGCTTAGCATAGGGGGAAAAAGACATCAACCTGGTCTCTCACCTATGCCGTGCATACCTTAGAGGTCATTAAGATTTAAGAGTGACAGGCAGCTTTGATTTTTATGGTTTTTTAAAATCATTGGATTTTTATAAGCTAAAAATGAAAATGTATCTGACAGGCTGAAAGCTCTTTTAAGAAAATAAGATCATTCTCTTCTAAAAATCATTGGGATTGCTCATGCTACATTCCAGCCTGTGAAAACTTGAAAGCCTGGGCATGAGAAAAGGGGAATCCTGGGTGTGGCTGACCTTGAGAAATCAGAACAGCAGACAGATGGGGAGAGGAGTGGTTCCAGTATTTTGGGGTGTATCCTCTTAGTCCTTCTGTTTCTCAGACACGCAAGGAAATAACCTTTGCTGATGCGCAAAGTGAAACTAATCATTCATTTGTGATTAGGGCTACTGTATAAAGGAAAAATGGATGTGGATCTAGCACTTAAAGCTGAAAGGAGGAGTCCTTTTGTCATTTTTCCATGTGTGTTACACAGTGACAGGTTTCCCAGTGACTCTTCCCTCATCCTGGCTCACATGAGCAATATTCTTCACAAACCAAAAACAGTAACTCATTCCAGGGACCTGTAAGAGGCTAACCCCCAGTGCCGTGGGCCTCCTGATGTGCTGGTTTGGTTAATCCCTTTCTTCTGCTTGGCAGAGGGCTCCACTAGCGGAGCCATGAGTCATTTGGCAATTCAGGATCAAACATGGTTAAGCCTGGGGCTTGTTCTGCTTCTTGACCATCATTTAACAGTCCATATGAACTGTGGAGAGAATCTGTCTTAAGAGAATGCTGTGAGGCTATTTCTACTTTAAAAGGATCTTATAAGGGAGATGCTCCCAAGATTCATAATCTGGGGTACTTCTGTGGTACAAGTCTGTGTCTGAGCAGGGCACACCTGCTTCTCATAGCATCACTGCTGGGGAAGCAGGACACTCTGAGCGAGGGAGAGAAAAGATCTCACAGGAAATCCTAGTCCATTCCCCTCCCCAGAATCTGGCTTTGCTCAGGAAACTGAGACAGCAGTCTAAAAGCTCAGCTACTCTCAGGTTTTCACTAGGCTTTTCAGATTGTTTCTCTGTTGTGCTTTACAGCTGCCTCTTATGTCTTCTGCTCTCCCGTGTCTGTTTGCCACCATCAGCATGCAGTTGGGACAGTCAGCTGGCTTTGTTTGTTCATTGGTCTGCTTCCCTCCCTTCCCGCTGATAGAAGCACTCCCCTCCTTTGAGCCCAGCAGGATCAGTGATAGGTGTTCTATGGAGCTGGGTCCTCCCTGCCTGAGGTTTGGTGATGGCTCCACATAAGACTAACCAAATTCTGAGACGAGACTTAGAAATTTAGAGGCACGACTATGCATTTACTTGGGTTTTGTTTGTCTTTGCTTTACAGCCTTGCAGGTAAAGACATAACCATCCCTCACATCCTACCCCACTTTTAAAGCCTGACTTTAATGATACATTATAAATGGAGTGTAGAGGTGACCTCTGATGAGATTTTTGCCATTACAGAGCAAGCAACACTGTTTCCCCACTAGCTGCTTTTTTCAAAGCATGAAGCATTTTGTTGTCTCTTCCTGTTTTCCTCCTGTTGTCCATCCCTGCCATTGTAGACAAGTTAGATACTTCTACAAATTCATTTGTCTTTGGGGTCGGGGGGGAGTTGACTGTATGGCCTTTCACCCCAAACTAGTAACTGTCCACGCCATGGGAGACGCACGTGGGCAGGGGATTCTAGCAGTTTCCACAAATGACCTTTCTCCTCTTCACCATCAATCCTGATTATTATCATTGAAGGGAATTCAACTTACACATTTATTAAAGGAACAATTGGATCTACAGAATGTTTGGAAAGATGCCCACATTATATTAGGTTTTAAAAAGATGCAAACTAGTCGGATCTTTTAAATTGCTTCTATTTCTACCAGAAATATCTCAAGGTGAGGCTGGGTAACATCCATGAGAGTAAGAATAAGATTCTTTCTTTTTAATAGTGGCCTCTTAAGGGGTGTTTTTTGTTTGTTTGTTTTAACAATGAGAAAAGTATGACCAAAAAATTAAGATTTAAAAAAGGCAGGAAGTAATTCCGAGTGCCAGGTGTTTTCTGCAAAACGCTGTTAACACACTGGCCTGCGGCCCCTGGTTAGGTTCTACTAAAAGAATGCGGTAGAAGTCCTGGCTTGGCGGTGAGGACATCCAAGATTGTTTCCTGGCTCTGCCCCAAATTCCTGTGTCACTTAGTGTCCCATCTGCTAAGTCAGGGTGCTGGATTGATTCCTAAGAGTTCTGATGTCCACCCTCTTAAGAGAATTCTTTTCTTGCTAGTGTCGGGAGAGGCTGGGGGTTGGGATAAGCGTTGGCTGGTGATGGCAGGCTTACTCATCAGGAAAGTCCCGCTGTAACAGTGGTAAGGGATTATGTCAGTTTATTTCCCTCTCCCAAAGACACAGCCCTGGCGTGGGCTTCCCCCACCGTGTCATAGTGCAAAGTTCTTCTTCCCCACCCTTGGGAGGTCAGCCTGGGGAGGCTGAGATTGTATTGATGTCAGTTTCTTAGTTCTTCGGCCTCCTGGGCAGGGGGTGGGTTCTCACCACTAGAAATGGAAGTTTATGATAAAGAATTATAATACAGGAAACCTCTGCTCAGCTCTTTCTCCCATTCCTGTCAGCAGTTATTTTAAAACCTTTCTGTTCTCCCACAGCTTCCTGCTCATATCCTTCACTCTTGGTTGAAAGTTTTGCCTCTTTACAAGAAAACAGATGTTCTTAGGCATAAACACGTCGTCTTCCTTCACCCTCCCGTTTCACCAGTTACTTGCATCCCTGTTTATCATCATAATGTTGTCCTTGAAGTTCCCTGTGTGAGGTTAACTCTTGTCCTTGCTCTGCAGCCTACCTTCTCACCTTCTATCCTTACTCTAGTTTAAAAATGCTAATCAGCTCCCAGTGTTTGAGTTCCTACCAAGTGCCACAAATCAATTAACCCTGTTTAAAGCTCAGTCGGTAAAGAATCTGCCTGCAATGCAGGAGACCCGGGTTTGATTCATGGGTCAGGAAGATCCCTTGGAGAAGGAAATGGCAATCCACTCCAGTATTCTTGCCTGGAAAATCCCATGGACAGAGAAGCCTGGTGGGCTACAGTCCATGGGGTTGCAAGAGTCAGACACGACTTAGCAACTAAACCACCACTGCATATAAGGATCACTTCTTCAGTTTAAATTGATATTACTTACGCTTAGAAATACTGGTCATTTGCTAATAAGTGGGACCTATGGGATCTGAATTTGGGTTCATCTCCAAAGACTATGACCTCAGCCACTCCTGATCTGTGGACTTCCCAGGTCTGTCCTCCACCTTGAGATCCACACTGGCTCCCAGATACAGGACAAGGTCCCAAAAACATCTCACACTTTTTGTAATTCAAGTGTATGTTATCAGCTCAAGTGTATGTTATCAGCTCAAGTGTATAATATTGTATATTAATACACATATGGACTCTAGAAATATGGTACAGATGAACCTATTTGCAAAGCAGAAATAGAGACACATAGAGAGAAAATGTATGGACACCAAGGTGGGAAAGGAGAAGTGGGATGAACTGGGAAGTTGGGATTGACATATATCCACTGCTCTGCACAAACCAGGTAACTAGTGAGAACCTGCTGTCCAGCACTGGTAGCTCTTAAATCAGCCCTCTGTGGCAACCTGAATGGGAAGGAAGTCCAAAAAAGAGGGGATATTTGTATAACTCATGCACTTCACTGTACAGCAAAAACTTAACACAACATGGTAAACCAACTATACTCCAATAAAAAACTGTTTTTAAAAAGACTGAACTATCCCCCTTGGTTGTCTTCTAACCTGTAGCTTCCCCCATCCCAAGCTCCCTCCTCTGCACTTGGCAAGTTGCTGTGTTGGTAATACCATGGCACTGTCGTCTACCGCGTGGTCACTGCTGAGGATCTAGCACCCCTATATCCAGTTGGTCTCCAAGTTGCACCCGTATGTGCCCTGAATCCACCCTGTCCGTCACCACTGCCCTCATCTGGGTTATTAATGTTTCTTAACATTTTCGCTTCTCTCAGCTTGACTCCCTGGTTTCCATACTACTGCCTGGAAATAGAAAGAAAGACACAGTCACAAGAGAGCTGGAGACCAAGCCCAAACATCTGCCGCCTCTGGGAGGGCTTGCCCTGAAATCTGTTACTGTAATTTGATGTAATTTTGCCTTGTTCCTTTGTCATTAATGGTAATGATCTTTGACGTAAACTTAAAACCGTCTCGTCCCCTTTGTGGTAGTTTCTTCACTGCTTTTGTACTTTGCATCCCTGTTCATTTTCCTTTCCCCAGTGAAGTATTAATGTTTATTATCTGGTCATCTCTGGTCTTTTGAACATGAAGTTATTTCTGGATATTTATGAGGGCGGGGGAATACTGAGTTCTTCCCATCCATGAGATGCTGTTAGGTCCTGGGTAATAAACAATCACATATGTATTACTGGTAGAGATGGTTAGAATCATAAAAGGCAATCTGCCACATAACTAAAGTTTTAAATATGCATGCCTTTCCAACCAGCCTTCCCCTTTTGCAATTTGTAATCTTACGAATAACTGCACCAAATGACTGCATTTTTCAGTTAGGGGTTCTCCTGAGATAGACTGGACAGACCTTAAGAGATGTGGGTGGAATCATTTCCCTGAAACCAAGCTCCTCATAAGGAGCCCTTGGCACTACTTTGCTGGTAAATTCACTGCCTGGTGTCCCTGTGTGCTGAGGCTTATGGACATGTCCTGTGCTCCAGAACTGCCTTGGAGTGTGCAGGTGTGTGTTTCTGCTGTGGGACAAGTGTTTTCTCTCACTTGTCTGCAACTCAGCATTTCTTCAAAGGAAAACTGTTAACAGATAGCAATCTTTGTGTGCAGACTCAAGGGTCTTGATCCTGAAAGAACCTACCAGTCAGTCTTTCTCTGCATTTTGTTCCCTGCTGTGTCTGAAAGTGCCCCGTGTTCTCTCCTTGATGGCCTTGAACTCATTTCCCTTGCCAATACACACCATAATTTTGTCTCCTTCACTCTTCCATGGCAGTTTGTTGTTTGTTTTCTCACTTTTCTTATCACATATGCCTTTTGGGGGGTACCCTTGACTTGAGGCCCATGTACAAGTCACCCTGGGAGGTTGGCAGAGGAGAAGTTCAGAAGCAGATTTTCGACCGGCAGGGATTACTTGGGCTGAGCACTTGGTTCGTGTGTTCTCTGTCTTCACGCTGACTCTATTTCCCCTTCGTGTCCCCATTTTAAATATGAGAAGACTGATAAGAGACTGGGGGAGACAGAGGTCAGGGTGACTTTCCTGCAGGCACACAGCTAGCCAGGGAGTGGTAAAGCCAGCCAGCTGGGCAGTCCCTGAAGTGTATTTCCAGTGGGTGTCCCAGGATGATGGTGGGGTTGGGAGTGAGAATTAGCAGTCCCTTTGCCCCGCTAGGAGGGTTCACCAGTTGAAGTAAGAGTTGGAGGCAGACCTCTGGCATCAGATCTTTATTACCAGAGAAATTACACTGTGTTAACCAGGTTAAACCATATGAGCACATGTATTAGCTTCCTTTTGCTGCTGTAACAAATTACCACAAATGCAGTGGCTTAAACAACATAATATTATTAGCTAATTCTGCCGGGTAGGAGTATAACATGGGTCTCAGTGGGCTGAAATCAAAGGCTGAATTCCTTTCTGGAAGCTCAGGAGAATCCCTTTCCTTGTTCTTCGTCACCTGCATTCTTGGTTCCTGGTCCCCTTCCATCTGCAAGGGAAGACAATGTATGTTCTGGGCATTAGGGTATGGATATTCGGGGGTATGGTGGGAGGCCTTATTCTGCTTGCTACCACATGCCACTTCTACAGGTTGGTAGGACAGAGCCACTGCCCCCAAACTATTATCCTTGGGCTAGGTTGCTTCTAGCAACTGGATGATCCTTCCTGTTTCTCTCGCCCACAGTCTAGAACACTGCTTCCCAACGGATCCAGCCAGTCTGACGTTGTCTAAGGCTAATTTTTTTCCTATGGCCCAGGAATGTATTTCAGTTCTATCTCTTGATGGAAGGAAAAAGATATCCCATTAAGGCCCCCTTTTATCAGGAAAAGATGCTCACTTGGGCACTGCTCCAGATCTAGAGAAATCTGCAGGTGTCTCCCATTGATGGGCTCCATATGCTTGCTTCTGCTGCGCCTGCATCCATCTGTAATGTGACTTGTGTGAATCTGTGTGCCGGATGTTTTGTTCCCTCACTGATCCTCATAGTAGTAGTGCTTTGTAACAACTATTGTTTATCCCCAAACTCACACATTTGACATAAAAAAAATGGAGGGTTCTGCCTGTTGGGATGTAGCTACTGGAGATTTCTGTGACTCTGTTTTCATATTTAAACAAGGGTGTAAGTGTATGTTGTTAATAGTCACCTTATGAAGAAAGAACTCACAGAGGTTAAGTAATTTGCTCAAGGACACATGAAAAATCAGTAACAAGATTGAAATCCGTGTACAGAACTGAGGATGAGCCACTATTCTGTCTACAGAAGAGCTTTTTTTTTTTGACTAGAAATTAGGAGTGAACAGGAAGGAGTCCCCATCAACACAGGCTCAATCAGGTAACATTTCCCACTGTGTGGGATGTCCCTTGCTTCTTGCAGACTTGCAGAACCTGTGACTTCTATTTAAAGTTCTCAGGGGGAGGATAAGAGATCTTAAAATTACTTGTATTTTCATTTTAGAATTTCCCTTGGGTGGTGCCCTTCAGTCCCTTCACTTGTGGTTGCATACCTCATTGTTCTTGATCTGAATTTCACTCAGCATTATCATGCCTCATTTTATGCAGTATCTGAGTATTCACAGTGATTTAAATTCAGATCATTACTTGAATGTATTGCTATCTGAGTTATGCAGAACACCATGACTAGGTGGGCAGGCTGCGTGAAGAGATGTTTCTCATCAGCATTTTCCCTCCTGAGATCTTAAGAGTATAAAACTGAAACTATTAGACATATGGGTATTAAAGTCCCCAGGTCTTCCTTGGTGCTACCCCTCCTGCAAGGGTGGGTGTTCTGAGGGCCAACTACAGCTTCTCCTTGGTGCTGACTCCTGATTCAGTCTCCAGCTCAGACCTCAGTTCTGAGCTGCCGTGGGGTAGCTGGGCCTCAGGGCTGACTTAATCCCCATAGCACTCTTACAAATGGGTGGTGAACACTACATTTTATAACTGGAAAATGAAGAATCAAAAAGATATGGTGGTTGTGCTATAAACCATAGAGGTGGAAGCTGGGGAACTTTGTTTAAAGAGAAAAATGTAAAATGTTCCAGCTGAGAGGGAATTAAAACTGTAGGTAGTTAATATCATGTGTTTATAGCATAACATAAAGGATAATTAACACATTATTATTGTTGCTTAGTCACCAAGTCAGGTCTGACTCATTTGCGACCCCATGGACTGTACCCTGCCAGGCTCCTCTGTCCATGGTATTTCCCAGGCAAGAATACTGGAGTGGGTTGCCATTTACTTCTCCAAGGGATCTTGCCAAGCCAGATGCATCTCTTGCATCTCCTGCATTGGCAGAAAGATTCTTTACCACTGAGCCATCTGGGAAGCCCAATAGTGATGTCTTAATGTAAATGTTCAGAACAGAGAGAGGAGTAATTAGGCAAAAAAGGGACAGAGAGAGAGAGGGACAGAATAGATAAGATGGGTGTTACTGCATAGGTGTCTACTGGGGTATAGCCCCTGAAGGGTTCCGTGGCCCTGTTTTCACACTTAATTATGGTTGTAAATAGGATTATTGCTAATATTTGACTCACTGAAGGCTGAAACCAAGCCAAAGCTGGACTATGTGGCAGCATTTTATTAGTCAGTTTTACAAAAAGAAAAAAGCCTCTGTTTATATAGGCTGGAACAGTCATTTGACCTGTTCTTCAACCCCATCTGGAATTGCTTGGGGTTAACTTAGCCTTTCCCTTAAGACTCATGTGACAAGGGGGTTGAGAGGAGCATGGACTTTGTTTTCATTCCTCCCAAGCTCTGAGGCCTAATCTCTGAGAGAGGTGGCTTTGATGCCAGCTGGTATCACCGTTTAATGTGTGATGGAGAGGAAGTAACAGGCTAACTTTGAGAGGTGGGTATGCCAGCTGTGTAAACTGAACCAGAATATTTCTCCATGCTGCTCTCTACCCTCCCAGTAGAAGTAGAAATGAAGTGATGTACCTTCAGCTGTTGGTTTTCCCATGCCCTGTTGCTACCCTGCTCTCCCCTCTCTAGGAAAATGAGGACTCTCTTTCCTATATTACTCATGAGTTCAAGTTTAGAACAGTGCAATGGATATAAAAAGTGCTTTATTCTGAAAACTTTGAGAGAGAAGTTGCTGGGTGACTTGGCACTGGGTTCATTTTGGACTCTCTTATGGACTCAAAAATGTTTTATCAGAAAGTTAACTTTAGAACTTTAGAATTGATTCTGGCAGGCAGACGCACAAGTTTAAGCAAGACAGCAGAGACAGATGCTTCAAAATGCAGAGCCGGATGAATGGCTGCTTTCTTCAATGGATCAAAGGCATGAAAAAATAAGGTTGAGGGTGGAGGGCAGGAGTTACTCTCAATTTAGTGACAGGGCAGTCAAGTGCAAACAAAATTTGAACCTTGGACCTTGTTTGGAATATGAAACAACCAAGCAACAGTTTTTAAAAAAAGAAAAAAGATTTTTTATTTTTTGAGGACACCAGGGAAATTGGCACATGGTCTATATATTAGACAATACTTAGGAATTGTCATTTTTATCAACTGTGATAATGACATTGCCATGGAAAATCATCCATATACTTTAGTCCATCTGAAGTAGGGATAAAGTGACAAAGTCTGGGATTTGCAATAAATGAAGGAGGTTTGGCGAAATTTAGGAAATTGTTGAATCTAAATATATATAAGGGGTTCACTATACAATCCTCTGGATCTGAGATGACGGAAAATGCTCATACCTGGCCTCTTGAGCCCACAGTTGACTTGATGTTCAATGTGGTTATCCTGGCACAGTCACCAGACCACAGATACTTTAACTCCTGTTGGGGAGCAGGTTGCTACCAACCCAGAGCCAGAAAAGTCAAGTACCATCAAGAAGCTCTCTTTTTTTAAACAGTTTCTTTCCGCTTATCCAGAACTATGGATTTTAGAGTGAGGAGCAAGATACTAACCTAGATACAACTAATTACAAGCTCTGAAGGGTGGAGAGGTAATTTTTTAAAAAAATAACTTTTTTTACTTTATTTTGTAGGACTACCAGAAGGCTTCAGACCTTCTATGATGGAAATCATTCCTGTGCCAGAGGAGTGTGCCATATTCCAATGGCTGAGCCATTCTGCCCTAAAACAAGAGAGGTTCGTAATCTTTCTGGAAGGTGCTCCAGAATAAGTCACGAGGGCTTGGGGTGGCATCTACAGACAGATTAGTTGGCCAAGCATGTGGTCTCTCTTATGCAAAGTTTTAGGAAGAGTTGTTTCCCTTTGTTAACAATCCCTCCACTACACTCAGTCATCTGTAAACTGAATCGCTCAAAGTTGCAACCTGCCTTTTTTTTTTTTTTTTTTTTAAATAAGTTTTTATTTTACCCAGGTTGGATGCATGAGACAAGTGCTCGGGGCTGGTGCACTGGGAAGACCCAGAGGGATGGGATGGGCAGGGAGGAGGGAGGGGGGATCGGGATGGGGAACACATGTAAATCCATGGCTGATTCATGTCAGTGTATGGCAAAAACCACTACAATACTGTAAACTAAGTAGCCTCCAACTAATAAAAATAAATGGGAAAAAAGTTTTTATTTTAGTGTCAGGATACCTGGATACCTTTTAAAATAATTTAGACAGCATAATATGGAGTGTACACTCTGGAACCAGACTTCTTAGGATCGGGTCTTTATTCTTCAGCTTAATTGTTGCTTGTTTCTAGATCAGAACCTTGGACTCTGGTTTCCTCATTTATAAAATAAAGTAATGATAACATATTGATACCTTACAGGACTGTGAAGGATAAAAGAGTAACTTACTTATAAAGTGCTTTGAGTGATGCCTGTCAGTTATAAGACATCTAGTGACTGGTAACTGCTTTTATGAATTAAATTATTAATAATCTATAAATAGTCAGATTGGCATCATTTGCCTTTGAGCTGAGTTTGACTTTTCCTGTCCAGTCTCCTCTCCTCTCCAGGATTATAGTAAGATCTCAGGACTGTAGAGGCAACCCTTACAAAAGCCAGTGGTGGTACACAGTGAGAAATCCCAGCCTTAGCTTTCAGAGAATAAAAATGGCTACCACAATTCAGAAGTCCATCCATGGTACTTTTCTTATAACCCCAAAATTTTAAAGTCAAATGCCACCTAGTAGGTCAGAAGTACTGTCAGAAGCAAACTGCCTAGTAAAATCTACTAACTTAGACAATACAAATACCTAAACATGTTAATCATTCAGATAATTTTAGCACCTGATGTGAAACACAGATTTATGTTCAACCTTGCATAATCATGTGAAACTAGCTTTTTTACAGGCAAAGCTAGAGTGCCTTAAATAACCTCACTCTGGTCTCAGAAATCTAGAGTCCAAAGCCAGGCGTTGGAGGGAGCCATTTCAGATATATCACTGCATGTTTATTCTTTGTGACTTCTGTGAAAAGCATATTTTTTTAAGTTTTAAGTAGGAGTTTAGATACACATTTGAGCCTTGAACAATGTGGGGTGTGGTTAGAGGCACTGGCCCATCATGCAGTTGAAAATCTGAGTATAAATGTACAGTTGACCCTCCATATCTGGCGGTTCTGCGTCCAAGGATTCAGCCAACCCACAGAGTGAACAGCACTGTAGCATGAATCTGTTGTGAAAAAACTCCATGTAAGTGTAGACCACACAGTTCCATCCTGTGTTGTTCAAGGATCAACTGTACATGTTCCTGGGTAGTTATCAGCAGAATATATCAGAATGATGTCAGTCTTAATCTCTGAAACACAGATCTGTCCACGCAATAAATGTGCTCTCCAAGAAAAGTTCGAAGTGCATAATAACATTTTTGTCCACTTCAGATTGGGGGAAGCTTGGAAGAAATAGACTAGGGAGAGAATATGCATGTTAATAGGAAATCTGAGGTACTGCCCCAGTGATTTGGGTACTGGGGTAGAGGTGTGTAAGGGAAGTACTAATGAGGTATTCAGAGTACATGTAAATGCGGTGGCTGAGTGGCAGTTTCCAGTAATACAGCTTGGCCCCCTTTGAGACTGAATTAATTCAGCTATTGTTAGTCTAGCCAAGCTAAGGACCCTCACATAACGATTTTAAAGAGTGCTAGGGAAGGCAGTTTAAGAAAATGGGGAGGCGGGGAGAGGCCTTCAGAATATTATTTTATTCTTATATACCCTAAAAGGGATTTTAAAAATACTATCCAAAAATGTAAAGAGTAGATGGTGTTGCCCCTTGGTAATTATCACTTAAACTTTCAGTATTCTTGTGATCTTTTGTGTACTGACAACAGATTGTCAAGATGAATTGTCCATTGGCAAGCAAGGTACATAGTGGTTGTACTGTATCTTATCATTTGTGTTAAATATGTGTGTATATATAAGGGGCTTTCCTGGTGGCTCAGTGGTAAAGAATCCACCTGCAATGCAGGAGACATGGGTTCAATCCCTGGGTCAGGAAGATCCCCTGGAGGAGGAAATGGTAACCCACTCCAGTATCCTTGCCTGGGAAATCTCATGGACAGAGGAGCCTGGCAGGCTACAGTTCATAAGGTCACAAAGAGTCAGACATGACTGAGCATCTGAGCATTCATGTATGTGTATATAAAAGAGATAAATATGAAAATATTTATGTGTAAATAGAGTGTTTCTGGAAAGCTGACCAAAGAACTAGTAACAGTGATTTCCCACGGAGAAACTGAATCCCTTGTATACAGGCAGAAGAAATACTTGTCACAGAATAAGAACCTTTGTACTGTTTACATTTTGTACCATGTGCAAGTATTACCTATTCTGAAAACAAGTGTCACTTCTCGTCAAAAGGTAATCTAAAACAAATTTCTTCAAAAAGTCCTGATACATTAAAGAGACTTCTCAGGCTGGAGTTGTATTTCTGGCACCTTACAATGGCATTGTCTGTTTGTGTGGGAGTGCAAAGTGCTGCTTCGGATGGCAAGCCCTCAGTGTCTGCCACTGGCTGGGCCTTGCCCATAAGCCTCCAATCCTCCTCCCCAGCGTGGCACCCACCCCAGGGTGATGGTGAAGACTTACATGCCATATGCCACTGGCTTGCGAGAATTGTGATCTTCTTTCACACATCTTCAGAAGCACTCTGAAGTTTGGCCAAGACATACAGCTCAGTTATTTGGGACTTTTAAAGACATTTAATGAAGACAGGACTGGGCTGGTTATACCTTAATTTTGAAAGTGGGTGGGGACAGCAGGGGAACGAGTGATTGAATAAGGCTTATTATTTATAACCTATGCTCCTTAGGAAACAGTTTTGATTTAGCATAGTCTTATTTTCAGCATGTACAGGATAAATAAACATGATGGAGCATCAACTAGTCGTTGGCTAGGGCTTGTCACGGTTCTAAATTTGGAGTTGCCAAGGCTCTTATTAAAATTTTTTCTTCTATTGCCATAGCCTAATGTTATTTTTAAGGAAATAGGTTAATTTGCCTGTGTGGTTCAAACATGTGCAGGCAAGACTTTGGCCTAGATTGGAGCCTTCTGTTGACTTTGAGTCACTCCATTTTGTATATAGTATCCTAGGAACTTTGACCAGTTACTTGGGAAATGTGTAGAAGCTGCCAGTGTTAATCATTTGAAGAGGACTTCCGTGGTGGTCCAGTGGTTAATAATCCCCCTGCCAATGCGGGGAACATGGGTTCGATCCCTGGTCTGGGAGGACTCCACGTGTCACGGTGCAACTAGGGCTCCGCACCACAACCAGTGAGCCCGCGCTCTAGAGCCGGTGAGCTGCAACTACTGAAGCCTGCACGTCCTAGAGCCTGTGCGCCATAGCAGGAGAACCCACCACGATGAGAAGCCCAGGCGCTGCACCTAGAGGAAGCCTGCATAGCAACCAAGACCCAGTGCAGCCAAAATGATTAATTAAAAAAGATAATTAGAAGAGCAGTTAAGCATTTATATATTGTGTTGGGCACTCCTTGCCGTGTATTCCTTGAAAGTGTTGCCCGGCTGTGTCGAGCTCTTTGCAATCCCAAAGACCATAGCCCACCAGGCTCCTCTGTCCATGGGATTCTCCAGGCAAGAGTACTGGAGTGGGTTGCCATTTCCTTCTCCAGGGGATCTTCCCAGGCCAGGGATTGAACCTGCTTCTGCTGTATTTCAGGCAGATTCTCTACTATCTGAGCCACCAGGGAAGTGGAAGTATACTCCTTAGCTCATTTAATCTTCACAATATCTATGAATTGTATTATCACTCCCATATCACTGATGAAAAAACTAAGACATAGGTTAAGTGAATTCTTGGCAGTACTTTAACAGTTAAGTTTAAAGGACTAACTTTTTTTCAGTTAAACAGGAATATTTAAGCACAGAGTAAGAGAAAAATGAAATTAAATTAGATATACATTATTAGACACTAGAAAAAATGATCAAACTTTTAAATCATGTTTCTAAACTCATATGGCCTTGCCTCTAAAGGGATGCCAAGATAAGTTTATCTCTGGATAGAAGAAATCAGCATAGCTCCATTCTGCTTTTTCCTGCTGTATGTCTTTAGAGAGGCAGCAGGCAAAGACATTATGAAAGCACTTTCTACCCCCAAAAAGCTTTCACAAAAGCCCTCAGGTTTTGTATAGAAGAGCAGTGAGAATGAGTTTCTCAGGAGCTGGGAAACTTCACTCTGCACATCTCTGAGACGTGGATGAGGAGGGCGCCTTGTGTAGCCTTGGAGGTTAAGAGCTCAGACTCAAGCCCACATTCACAGTCCATGATAATCTATTAAAGCAGCTAAAAAAGTGAGATTAAAGCATGTAAACAAATGCCTGGTGTAAAGAAAAAGCCCACTGTTTGCTCTTATTGCTGTGCAATGGCACCCCACTCCAGTATTCTTGCCTAGAAAATCCCATGGGCAGAGGAGCCTAGTGGGCTGCAGTCCATGCGGTCACGAAGAGTCGGACACGACTGAGCGACTTCAGTTTGACTTTTCACTTTCATGCATTGGAGAAGGAAATGGCAGCCCACTCCAGTGTTCTTGCCTGGAGAATCCCAGGGATGGCGGAGCCTGGTGGGCTGCCGTCTATGGGGTCGCACAGGGGTCAGACACGACTGAAGCGACTTAGCAGCAGAGGCTGGGTGGGACAGAGCATTATGTAAATGGATAGGGAGCTAGGAAACTCCCTTCTGTGATCGCCCAGGTTCTCTTTGAGGGCCTGCAAGTACTGGGTATGTATAGTAAGAATCTTTTATAGTAGCAGGGAAGAAAAAATAAAGCTCACCTTCTGTTTGTGTGTCTTGAGTTTGGTTCTTTCTGTTCCAGGTCCTCATAGAGACTGCTAAGAAGCTAGGACTCAGGTGCCACTCAAAAGGGACAGTCATCACCATCGAGGGACCTCGTTTCAGCTCCCGGGCAGAAAGCATCATGTTCCAAACCTGGGGGGCAGATGTTATCAACATGACCACAGTTCCAGAGGTGGTTCTTGCTAAGGAGGTTGGAATTTGCTATGCAAGTATCGCCATGGCGACAGATTATGATTGCTGGAAGGAGCATGAGGAAGCGGTAAGTGGAATTCTCTTTGGTACATGTATGGCCTGGGTTTCCATGTGCCATGAGAGCCAGTGAGAGAGTGCCTTAACTCTTTGTTTCTATTACATTAGTTCCAGAAAGCGCCTTTATACCAAGTTTTAAAGTCAGCTTTTTATACATTGTCATTAGGTGTTACCAGATTTTTTTCTCTGTAGTTCCCATTGGAAGAACAAAATCTTCATAGAGAATGAAAGGACACTTATGCAAGGATCAACAGGGAAGAGTACATTGTAAACATGTAGGTGTGTTGGGAATCTTACTGAGACTCGGCCCTTATGTTACGATAAAGACTTGGTTATAAGTTCTTTATGCTCCTGTTTATTATGTAGCAGGGAAACCTATTAATGTACCTCTTCCTGGTAAGAGGATTTTGTATTCATGTCTAACCTGCCATGGATGGGTACTGTGCTTGGTATAAAAATACAATAGCAGACAGACAAGTCCATAGGGAACCAACATTCTGGGGTTTTGAAGGAACAGGGTAGAGGTCAAACAAACCAGTGTGAGAAGGCTCGGGGTTCTACAGAAATGGTGTGGAAAGATACAGAAGTATGTATCGAATTGGCCCAACCAAATACTTGACAGCCAGGAAGCCTGGCCTAAGTGTGATGGGAAAGATGGCCATGCTGGAGAGGTGAGGAGGGGCAGAGGGAGGCAGGGCCATGTAGACTATGTAAGGATTTCAGATGGGAGGTCAGTGAGGGTTTTGAAACAGAAAAAAACAGCAAGATCCAGCTGGTATTTGAGGATAGTGGGCCACTGAGGTCAGGCTTCCAAAACAAATATTTCCTCTGTAGAAAACTTTTAAAACCTCTACGAAAGTAGAGTTTAGCATAATGAACCCCCCAGTTACCCATCGCCCACCTTCCCACAATCATCAGCCGTGGCAACTCTTGACTTATTTATATGCCCCTACTCAGTTTTCTCTCCCCTACCCTCATGATTTTAAAGTAAATTTTTCTAAAAGGCCTCCCTTTTAAAAATAATTTTTTAAAACCACACCACCACTGTTGTACAAAAAATTAGTGATATTAATTCTTTAATATAATCAAATGTCCAGACTTGTCACATTTTCCCTCTTGTCTCATAATTTTTAACTGTTCAAATCAGGATCCCTTATAATCCACACATTGTATTTGAATGATAAGCCTCTTAAATCTTTAATCTAATATTCTCCTCCTCCCTACTCATTCCTTTCATTTTACTTGAAGAAACCAGATTATTTGTCTTATCATTTATCTCATTTTAAAAAAAGAAAAGGACAAAACTGCAGCCAAGAAATTTTGAACGAAGAAGTATGGCAGTGGCTGTTCTGGACACATTTAGGGGAGGTGACATCTCTAGGGGGACCGTACCGCCATCTCAGAGCTGCTTGTTTCACCATCCAATTTCATGTAAAATGAGCTAAGTTATTCTAGCTGCCTCTCCATCCATGGGTATGGAATTTAGGTCAGAGATGAACACAGATTCTTTGAGGATGTTTGTTACTTAAGAGATTTGCAAATCCTGACCCAGCGTAGTCTCTGACTTGGCAGCTTTGGTCACCTCCGGGGCAGCTCGGCCTCATGATGCTGAGAAGCTGCTTCCAGTTAATAGGAGGCTCCAGCCTCTGCCGCTCCCCAAAAGCAGACTGCTTCCTGCCTGTGGCTTTCTGCATGGTCTCATAACATTTGTCTTCTTTGCAGAGCTAATGGTGCTTCATTTAGTAGGCCACATGAGGTTTGGAAAACAGTCAATTGGAGCTACTTCAGTTAAAAGCAAAAAAACTAAGCTCTGTGTAAGGGGTAAGGCACGAAAGCAAGTAATGTTAAATGCCACAAGGAAAGCATAGACAACGATGGCATCATCTCAGTCAGCCATGTGTGTCACTGTGCTTTAAACCAGATGTGCAGCCTGGCATGGTTCTAGAGTTGCCTAACCCCTCCTTCAAATGCCCGTTGTTCTTTTTTCTTGTAATATTGGGTGAGTTATTTAACCCTTCCACATGAGTGGGGGTTGTTAATTACATTTCTGACCTTGTAGGATTACTCGAAGAATTAAACATAAATAGGAGCCACTAGTATAGACTAGGGCTTCCCAGGTGGCACTAATGGTAAAGATCCCGCCTGCCAATACAGGAGATAAGAGACACCGGTTCAATTCCTGGGTCAGGAAGATCCCCTGGAGGAGGGCATGGCAACCCACTGTAGTATTCTTGCCTGGAGAATCCCATGGACAGTCCCATGGCTGCAGTCCATAGGGTCGCAAAGAGTTGGACACGGCTGAAGTGACTTAGCATGCACAGTATAGTACTGGCTCCTAAGAGGGCCATAGTCAGATGATAGGTATGATGGAATGGTGGAGGGATGCAGTTTCCAAAGAAAACTTTTGAGATTTAAGTGGGATGTTGACCAAGTTAAAATTCATTGTGAGAAAGCAGAAGGGACATTCTGGGTGGAGCGCAGCAGCAAAAACAAAGAGGAAAAGGAGGTCAGACTCGATATAGAAATAGCAGTCACAAAGTATGAGGAAAAGAGTAAAATATAATAAATCTCTTGGTTATTTCACAAGGCTGCATTTGAAGTTTCCTACCTGGCAGGCACCCAGCTGGCCGCCACCTTGTCCTGTGATCCCTCCCACAGTGATGGCACTCCTCTCTGCTGCGGTGCTTATCATTTTGTTGTAAACACATCTCCACATTGTGGGAGGGGTCTAGGAAGGAAGAGGAAGGTATAATCATGGTGCTCCTGAATCTTGGGTTTCTTCTAAGCATAGTTAAAAGCATGACAAGTACTCTTTCTGGTCATCTGTCTTATACTCAACTTCCTTCAGCTTCCTTAGGAAGCAATTTCAGTCATACACAGAAGCAATGGGGTCAGCATCTGTGAATCTGACATCCAACTTCAGTCATAAACATAACAACTTTAAGCCAACCATGTTTCATCTACACGCTGATCCATGATCTTATCCGTGAACATTTTAGGAGACATCTAACATAACCACATTGCCGTTATCACAGTCCAACAATAATTTCTGAATATATCCAGGCAAGGTTCAATTTTCTAGTTATCTCAAATAGCATAAGTGATTTTTTGCTTCCAGGTGTTCTTAAAAGAAACCAGGTCATTTGTCCTATAGAGTTTCCCCCAGTCTGAATTGCTGAAATCATCTCCTTAGGATGGTTTATCCAGTTTCGCAGTGTTCTATATTTTCTGTAAATTGGCAGCAGGAGCCAGAGATTTGACCTAATTCTGACATCATCATCCACAAGGAAGCTCATGAAAGTGGACTGTTTGGTTTGGGTTTCTGGTTTTGTGATGTTAACAGCCCATCCATTAATTTATAAAAATAGTGATACTTTGATTCCATCATTTCTATTAGCTTAAAGACTTCTCTAAAGGGAAATGTTCTTATCTTCTGATTTAGCCAACATAGCAACAGTTTTAAAACTGGAATCCATTTTCTGCACATGAGAAGAGCCACAAGCTTTCGAGGCCACGCCAACACATCATACAACTGGAAAGCTTTCTCAGACACCATGCTGAAAACTAGTGCTTTTCAGAGATGTCATTGGATTTCTCTGTGACCTCTCCCCTGATAAATGCAGAACTTGGGTTCAAGTTCTTGGGAGTAAACTGACTTCAACAGATCGGGTAGGAACTCAGAAAAAAATGTTCTGTGGAAAGCAGTGGAATTTTAAATTGCTGGTAATGTCCTGTGCTGTTTTTTCTCTAGGTTTCAGTGGACCGGGTCTTAAAGACCCTGAAAGAAAATGCCAATAAAGCCAAAAGCTTACTTCTCACTGCCATACCTCAAATAGGATCCATGGAATGGTCAGAAACCCTCCATAACATGAAGGTAAGTATCCTCTCCATCTGCAAGCAGACACTTCCATAGACTCTCAGCTGCCCTTTTCTCTAATTTCCACTGGACCCTTGGTCCATCTCTTCATGTATTTTATACTAGATTAGATGTTTTCTACATGTTTTCGTGTCATTTACTAGCATACTAACCGTAAATGGAAGAGAGATGTATTCTGGCTGGTAATACAAGAGCACTAAGTTGAGGTGAAGGAGTTTTATTATCTAGTCTATCAGGTTCTTGACACTGTCCCGCTTTGCAGTGTATCCCTAAATTTTACTTCAGAAGATTGCTAGTGTTTGCTCTGTACATGTATTACACTGTAGACAAGGCTGTTTTCTCTTTGGCAGATCCATGCTAAGTACTGGCAGCCTTTAAAGCCAAAACACTGGCATACAATACCAAAATGGTGCCAGGGATTGTCTACTTACAGTTAATGTTGCGTCACACAAACTAAGATAGTAATAAACATGTGGAGGGTTGCAGATTGGTAGCTTTTCAACTCTAGTATTAATTCCCAGAATATGATTTGTATTGATTGCTGAGCTCAGATGTGTGGTTTTTATCTGGACCTCTTGTGACTCTTGATTAACCACCTTAGATAAGGGGTTGGCTGAAATTGATCAGATGTTATATTCACCTACTATCCAAAGAGGGTAGCCAGCATATCCAAAGGTCTCCTAGAATACATATCTACTTTTAGGTCTTACAGTTGAGAGAGGATTTGAAAAGTTGATAAAAGCCCTCTCAACCTGAATAACCACCGAGGAACCCTGGAATGACAGCCACTGTTTTAGTGTGATGATGATACTGTGGTAGTAAATGACTGCCAACTGCTGGGCATGGAGGAGCCATGATTTGCAGTTTGCTGACTGCCATGCTATAAATGCTCTTGCACAGCCCATTTCAAGCTACCAACACGAAGCCACTGGTAACCTGGGAAGTGATATACATAATGGGTTTTTACAAGCTGGTATAAGCAGGCTCCAGAAAACCAGTGTAATAAAATGTCTCTCAGCCTTGAAGATTGGCAAAGTCAGGAATACTGGCATTTTGTAATCTGTCTTCCCTACTAGATTTTTGTTTTGTTTTGTTTTTCTTTTTCTTTTCTTTTTTTTTAATTAGTTGGAGGCTAATTACTTCACAACATTTCAGTGGGTTTTGTCATACATTGACATGAATCAGCCATGGAGTTACATGTATTCCCCATCCTACTAGATTTTAAATCCATAAGGAGCAGGAAACACATCTGTTGGTTTCAGCCTATCTACTTAGGAGATAAATGTTCTTTAATGATAGGTCCTTTCCCTCATGAATTATTTCATCATAATTGAAATATAGGCAACTTTTTATATGGATGAAGAAAAGGGGAACAGAAAATAAGTCCTAGGAATTGGAGAATGTCACTTTAAACTAGAAACAGTTACATCTGGTGAAATGTAATGAGTGTAATGCAATAGAAGAGCATGACTTTGGCTTATCTAAACAAACACAGTTGACTGGCAGGAAATGTGATTCATACTTTTGGTGCTGCTGAGGCTGTTACCTGCAGGATGGGATGGTGAGGTCTGGGGTTTGGTTTTTTTTTGGTTTTTTGTTTTTTTAAGGTTTCTGACCCCATTTTGACCATAGTCCCTTGAACTTTCAAAGATAATTTGTCAAGGAATAAATTTATTATTTCAGCTTCACTTTTAAGTAAAAATGTTTGGATACTAGATTGGTGTTCTCTATTCCTTCTGTGAAGCTTCTGAAAGTGTGTAAAACAGAATTTTTTAAAAGGGTTAATATGTGTAGAAGAGAGAAAATGAAGAATTGCTACTCTAGACAAAACTGAGAATCATGGCCTCCATTCTGTAACATATAAGGAACGCCACACTAATAATCCCTTATTCCAAGGCAGTATTTTCAGCTCTCTGAACACTGAAGTGTGTATTGTTAATTCACTAATTCATTTCAGAATCACTTAGAGAGCACCAACTGTATGTCAAGCTATGGTTTACACAGATATTTAAGACGCTGTTATGGTGAAGCTCCTAGTCTATTTGGAGATACTTGCATATTAAAATTTCAATGGCATTTTTCAGCAGAATAAGACAAAGCCCTAGGGGTTGGTGTATAAAATATGTCCTAGTGGATGTAAAGGGGCAGGGGTGGAGATAAGTGAGAATCAGAACAGTCCTCTGAGATAAACATTCTAAACCTCACTTTACATGAAAGAAGAATGAGGAACTAATAGTTAAAAAAAGAGTTATGCTCAAAACTCCAGATGTGGTTAGTGATTATTAAACTTTCAGTGAACATGAGAATTTTCTGGAGAGTTTATCAAGTATATATCCCATGAGTCCTCACTCTATAAAAATCAAAGTGGTAATAAGCACTTCAGGTGATTATCATGCCCCCAAGCATGAGAATTCCTGCCTGTAGTAATTGTTTGATTAATCATAATCTGTGCCTACTTCCTTTCAGAAAACAGCCCAGTGTTCTGTTTTGTTACCAAGACATTAATATAGCATGGCTGCCCAGAAGACCAGGAGGCTTTGAAATTCCAGTCCTTTTGTGAATTCCTGCTTGAGAAAACATAGAAAAGATATGCAGCTTTCATGCCCTTGCTGCCCAAGGAAGACGTGATAAGACATTGCATTCATCAGAGATGCCTTCTCAAAGACTTGGACTGCTTCAAATAATAGAAGGAAAGCAAATTATACTTACAGAAAAGAAAAAAAAGAAGACACCTTTCACCATTCCCCTATTAAATCTGTAACAATAAAGGTAGTAATATTCCTATGCTGCCAAGGAATTTGAAGAAGAAAAGCTCTTAGACTATTTACTGGTGTGACTGTAAGTTGGTATAATTTTTTTTGGAGGGCAGTTTGGTTAAAATGTATCAAAGGCTTAAAAAATAGTCTTTGTGCTGGTTAAACTCCTGGGAATTTATCTTTAAGGAATTATCAGAGATACATATAAATAATTATGAATAAAGAAGGATGTATAACATAGTTATCATAGCAAATATTCAAAACAATCTGAATATCTAACAGATGGAGGTAAATCATGGTCAAGCTCTTAATTAGACTGTGAAGCAGCCAACTGAACATCATGGCTTCACATAATGTACAAAACACATTGCTGCTATATAATATGGAATGAGGATATGTAAGCATTTTACAGTACTAATTTTGTTTTAAAATTCTACATAGTTATGTACAAAGACTAGAAAGAAATATATGCACTCTTCTGTTACTGTATTTGGGAAGAGGGATACTGGATAATTTTTACTTTTTCCACTTCTTCACATTTTTCTACAATGAATATAATCGAATAGTGAAGTTTTAGAAATAAAAATGGGCTTAGAAAGATCCAGTTCTTGAAAACCCACTGTTTTGGGTAATGCAGCAAAAGTTAAGATGGCACTGCTAAGAGGAGTTCTGTTTGAGTTCCATCTTTATATTGTTAAAAAGACCATTTATGACTCTGGTTAGAACAATATTTGGGTTTGCAACAATGTGAGAAAAGCTGAGTGTTTAATATGGAGCTAATCTTAAATTATTTAAGAGGCCATATACACACATTATAGTGTGTCAGATATTTTTAAAACTGATATTTGACTTTTTGTTTCTACACCTTTTTATGATTTGATGAATTATTTTACATGAGTTGATTTTTTAAAAATAAAAAAATGGAAGCGTCTTACTGTTTTTTATTCTCAATTTTATAGAAATGTGGTTTGTTTTCTTATAGAGATCATTTTTCCCTTAGAATTACTCCTCACTGTAG
Organism: Cervus canadensis; assembly: GCF_019320065.1. Classification (NCBI taxonomy): domain Eukaryota; kingdom Metazoa; phylum Chordata; class Mammalia; order Artiodactyla; family Cervidae; genus Cervus; species Cervus canadensis. The sequence goes on from NC_057399.1 coordinate 48,951,713, forward strand.
TCTGTTCCTCAGTCCTTTAGTAATGTAATGTATGTATCTGTCCTGTTTAAAGAGAACGTAGAATAAATGTGTTTGTGTCTAAGGAATTGTCTTCAAGATAATGAACTGCTAATTGTAAATAATAAACTAGTTACCCTTGAGCATTAATACAGAGCTGTTTGGGTTACATGTAACAATGGCCCTTGGACTCTGATGTAGAGTTTCAACTCTGTGCATGAGACAGCCACAGAGGACGTGATGGATCTGAACCCAGGGCTCTTTGGCTCTGTACACAATGACTGTTTTCACTACACTGTAGTATACACTATGCCTTACTATCCTTCTTTCTTGGTAGACATCTGAGGATGTCAAGGCCGAAATGTAGGCATTTTTCTTGTTCCTTCAAAAGTAAAGCGATTTCCAAGTTGAGTTCAGTCATTCAGTTGTGTCTGACTCTTTGCAACCCCATGGACTGCAGCACACCAGGCCTCCCTGTCCATCACCAACTCCCAGAGTTTACTCAAACTCATGTCTGTTGAGTCAGTGATACCATCCAACCATCTCATCCTCTGTCATTCCCTTCTGTTCCCACCTTAAATCTTTCCCAGCATCAGGGTCTTTTCCATTGAGTCCGTTCTTTGCATCACGTGGCCAGAGGATTGAAGTTTCAGCTTCAGCATCAGTCCTTCAAATGAATATTCAGGACTGATTTCCTTTAGGATGGACTGGTTGGATCTTGCTGTCCAAGGGACTCTCAAGAGTCTCATCCAACACCACAGTTCAAAAACATCAATTCTTCGGCGGTCAGCTTTCTTTATAGTCCAACTCTCACATCTGTACATGACTACTGGAAAAACCATAGCCTTGACCAACAGACCTTTGTTGGCAAAGTAATGTCTCTGCTTTTTAATATGCTGTCTGGGTTGGTCATAACTTTTTTTCAAAGGAGCAAGCGTCTTTTAATTTCATGGCTGTAGTCACCATCTGCAGTGATTTTGGAGCCCAAAATAATAAAGTCAGCCACTGTTTCCACTGTTTCCCCATCTATTTGCCATGAAATGATAGGACCAGATGCCATGATGTTAGTTTTCTGAATGTTGAGTTTTAAACCCACTTTTTCACTCTCCTCTTTCACTTTCATCAAGAGGCTCTTTAGTTCTTTTTTTTCTGCCATTAGGGTGGTGTCATCTGCATATCTGAGGTTATTGATATTTCTCCCAGAAACCTTGACTCCAACTTGTGCTTCATCCAGTCCAGCATTTCTCATGATATACTCTGCATATAAGTTAAATAAGCCGGGTGATGATATACAGCCTTGACATACTCCTTTCCTGATTTGGAACCAGTCTGTTGTTCCATGTCCAGTTCTAATTTGCTTCTTGACCTGCATACAGATTTCTCAGGAGGCAGGTCAAGTGGTCTGGTATTCCCATCTCTTTCAGAATTTTCTACAGTTTATTGTGATCCACACACTCAAAGGCTTTGGCATAGTCAATAAAGCAGTAGTAGATATATTTCTGGAACTCTAGCTTTTTTGATGATCCAGTGGATGTTGGCAGTTTGATTTCTGGTTCCTCTGACTTTTCTAAATCCAGCTTGAACATCTGGAAGTTCATGGTTCATGTACTGTTGAAGCCTGGCTTGGAGAATTTTCAGCATTACTTTGCTAGTGTGTGAGATGAGTATAATTGTGTAGTTTGAGCATTCTTTGGCATTGCCTTTCTTTGGGATTGGAATGAAAACTGACCTTTTCCAGTCCTGTGGCCGCTGCTGAGTTTTCCAAATTTGCTGGCATATTGAGTGCAGCACTTTGATGGCATCATCTCTTAGGATTTGAAATAGCTCAGCTGGAATTCCATCACCTCCACTAGCTTTGTTCACAGTGATGCTTCCTAAGGCCCACTTGACTTCACATTCCAGGATGTCTGGCTCTAGGTGAGTGATCACACCATCATGGTTATCTGGGTCATGAAGATCTTCTTTGTATATTCTTCTGTGTATTCTTGCCACCTCTTCTTAATATCTTCTGCTTCTGTTAGGTCCATACCATTTCTGTCCTTTATTGCACCCATCTTTGCATGAAATGTTCCCTTGGTATCTCTAATTTTCTTGAAGAGATCTCTAGTCTTTCCCATTCTGTTGTTTTCCTCTATTTCTTTGCATTGATCGCTAAGGAAGGCTTTCTTATCTCTCCTTGCTATTCTTTGGAACTCTGCATTCAAATGGGTATATCTTTCTTTCCTTTTCTCCTTTGCCTTTCGCCTCTCTTCTTTTCTCAGCTATTTGTAAGGCCTCCTCAGACAACCATTTTGCCTTTTTCCATTTCTTTTTCTTAGGGATGGTCTTGATCACCGCCTCCTGTACAATGGTACAAACCTCTGTCCATAGTTCTTCAGGCACTCTATCAGATTGAATCCCTTGAAACTATTTGTCACTTGCACTGTATAATTGTAAGGGATTTGATTTAGGCCATACCTGAATGGTCTAGTGGTTTTCTCTACTTTCTTCAATTTAAGTCTGAATTTGGCAATAAGGAGTGCATGATCTGAGCCACAGTTGGCTCCTATACAGTCTTTTGCTGACTGTATAGAGCGTCTCCATCTTTGGCTACAAAGAATATAATCAATCTGATTTTGTTATTGACCACCTGGTGATGTCCATGTGTAGAGTCTTCTCTTGTGTTGTTGGAAGAGGGTGTTTGCTATGACCAGGGCGTTCTCTTGGCAAAACTCTCTTAGCCTTTGCCCTACTTCATTCTGTACTCCAAGGCCAAAGTTGCCTGTTACTCCAGGTATTTCTTGACTTCCTACTTTTGCTTTCCAAATTATAGAAGTTCTTTTCTTGATTCAGTAGTGTTTTCTTGCAACCTCATTTTTAACTTCTCAAATGGACTATACAGTTCATTTGTTTTGTTGCCCATCATTCACTCCTTAAGCAAAGCCAACAATGTAATTTTCCTCATAGCTCCTCCTTGAGGACTTTGCTGACCATTTCTTCCTGGAATACTTCTCAATTCCATGATTCTTCACTCCTTTTCTTAGCTACAACAATAAGTGAACACTGTGATGAGCTTTGAGTATGTCAGAGTTTCCCCAGAGAATGATGGGCATATTAGAAAAGTTCTAGCTTAGCAACTCAGCCCCTTAGAAGAGTGCTGAATTACTAATTAGTACATCTGCATCTACATAAAAATATTTTATTGGCATTGTGAGCTGCTTATTTTTATTTTGCATTGTTTTTCATGATTTTGACAAGTAGCTAACTAGAATAGTTCATAGGCAGAGTGTTAACCAAAGAGTGGAAAAGGCTGGAGGCTGAAGGCTAGTAGGGTTACATTTGAGAACTGGAAGTACTTTGCAGATTAGCCTCAGTGCATCCTGGATTTGTTCATAACAGGTCAAAACTTAATGGCTAAAATTCTCAATGGTTGGGGAAGTTTAAATAAGGTGCATTAATTCAAATCAGTGTCTTTATACACCAGTATAGAACAATGTCTGTAACAAAAGTAGAAATCAGAAAATTACGTAAAGTAAAGCAGTTTGTGTTTGTGAAGAGCATATTTATGTTTTATGGCCACAGAGTTTCTGGAAAGAAGCTGAGTGACCACCTCTGAGGTGTGAATCAAGAGACCTCACACCTTTCTGTACTGTTTGGACTTTTTACCATAAGCATGTACTAAAGATGCTTGTATGTTTTGAGGAATGGAGAATACAGATCTTGCTTTGTAGCAGTTTATATAAAATAATCTCTTGAGCTTGACGTTGATTTCTGTTAGGCCATGTCCAGGTCAGTGTGTGCACTTCTGGGCACAACACTCTCAGGGAAACTCTGACCAAAAAGCACCAACAGAAGAGTAGAGGAACTGGGAAAACAATGCCCACATGTGTAATGGTGGAAGGAACTGAGTATGTCTAACCATTTAAGATAAAATCTTATGTAAGCATTTCAAATATTTAAAAGTTACCAGACTATCAGTCAGTCAGTTCAGTCGCTCAGTCATGTCCGACTCTGCGACCCCATGAATTGCAGCACGCCAGGCCTCCCTGTCCATCACACTCCCAGAGTTTACTCAAACTCATGTCCATCGAGTCTATGATGCCATCCAGCCATCTCATCCTCTGTCCTCCCCTTCTCCTCCTGCCCCCAATCCCTCCCAGCATCAGGGTCTTTTCCAATGAGTCAACTCTTCCCATGAGGTGGCCAAAGTATTGGAGTTTCAGCTTCAGCATCAGTCCTTCCAATGAACACCCAGGACTGATCTCCTTTAGGATAGACTGGTTGGATCGATTTGCAGTCCAAGAGACTCTCAAGAGTCTTCTCCAACACCACAGTTCAAAAGCATCAATTTTTCGGCACTCAGCTTTCTACATAGTTCAACTCTCATATCCATACATGACCACTGGAAAAACCATAGCCTTGACTAGACGGACCTTGTTGGCAAAGTAATGTCTCTGCTTTTTAATATGCTATCTAGGTTGGTCATAACTTTGCTTTCAAGGAGTAAGCCTCTTTTAATTTCATGGCTGCAATCACCATCTGCAGTGATTTTGGAGCCCAAAAAATAAAGTCTGACACTGTTTCCACTGTCTCCCCATCTATTTGCCATGAAGTGATGGGACCAGATGCCATGATCTTAGTTTTCTGAATGTTGAGCTTTAAGCCAACTTTTTCACTCTCCTCTTTCACTTTCATCAAGAGGCTTTTTAGTTCCTCTTCACTTTCTGCCATAAGGGTGGTGTCATCTGCATATCTGAGCTTATTGATATTTCTCCTGGCAATCTTGATTCTAGCTTGTGCTTCCAGCCCAGCGTTTCTCATGATGTACTCTGCACATAAGTTAAATAAGCAGGGTGACAAGATACAGCCTTGACGTACTCCTTTTCCTATCTGGAACCAGTCTGTTGTTCCATGTCCAGTTCTAACTGTTGCTTCCTGACCTGCATATAGATTTCTCAAGAGGCCTGTCAGGTGGTCTGGTATGCCCATCCTTGAAGAATTTTCCACAGTTTATTGTGATCCACACAGTCAAAGGCTTTGGCATAGTCAATAAAGCAGAAATAGATGTTTTTCTGGAACTCTCTTGCTTTTTCGATGATCCAGCGGATGTTGGCAATTTGATCTCTGGTTCGTCTGCCTTTTCTAAAACCAGCTTGAACATCTGGAAGTTCATGGTTCACGTATTGTTAGAGCCTGGCTTGGAGAATTTTGAGCATTACTTTCCTGGCAAGTGATATCAGTGCAATTCTGTGGTAGTTTGAGCATTCTTAGGCATTGCCTTTCTTTGAGATTGGAATGAAAACTGACCTTTTCCAGTCCTGTGGCCACTGCTGAGTTTTCCAAATTTGCTGGCATATTGTGTGCAGCACTTTTACAGGATCATCTCTTAGGATGTGAAATAGCTCCACTGGAATTCCATCACCTCCACTAGCTTTGTTTGTAATCATGCTTCTTAAGGCCCACTTGACTTCACATTCCAGGATGTCTGGCTCTAGGTGACTGATCACACCATCGTGATTATCTCAGTCATGAAGATCTTTTTTGTACAGTTCTGTGTATTCTTGCCACCTCTTCTTAATAACTTCGGCTTCTGTTAGGTCCATACCATTTCTGTCTTTTATCGAACCCATTTTTGCATGAAATGTTCCCTTGGTATCTAATTTTCTTGAAGAGATCTCTAGTCATTCCCATTCTGTTGTTTTCCTCCATTTCTTTGCATTCATCACTAAGGAAGGCTTTCTTATCTCTCCTTGCTATTCTTTGGAACTCTGCATTCATATGGGTATATCTTTCTTTTTCTCCTTAGCTTTTCCCTTCTCTTCTTGTCACAGCTATTTGTAAGGCCTCCTCAGACAACCATTTTGCCTTTTTGCATTTCTTTTCCATGGGGATGGTCTTGATCCCTGTCTCCTCTACAATGTCACATGCTTTACTGGAGCAGCCGTAAAGAGATACCCGGCATCCAAGGGAAAAGAAACCCAAGTAAGACGGTAGGTGTGGTGAGAGGGCATCAGAGGGCACACGGACTAAACCACAATCACAGAAAACTAGCCAACTTGATCACACCGACCACAGCCTTGTCTAACTCGATGAAACTAGGCCATGCCGTGTGGGGCCACCCAAGACGGACGGGGTCATGGTGGAGAGATCTGACAGAATGTGGTCGCCTGGAGAAGGGAATGGCAAACCACTTCAGTATTCTTGCCTTGAGAACCCCATGAACAGTTTGAAAGGCCAAATGATAGGATACTGAAAGAAGAACTCCCCAGGTCGGTAGGTGCCCAATATTCTATAGAGATCAGTGGAGAAATAACTCCATAAAGAATGAAGGGATGGAGCAGAGCAAAAACAATACCCAGCTGTGGATGTGACTGGTGATAGAAGCAAGGTCCAATGCTGTAAAGAGCAATATTGCATAGGAACCTGGAATGTTAGGTCCATGAATCAAGGCAAATTAGAAGTGGTCAAACAGGAGATGGCAACAGTGAATGTTGACATTCTAGGAATCAGTGAACTAAAATAGACTGGAATGGGTGAATTTAACTCAGGTGACCATTATGTCTACTACTGTGGGCAAGAATCCCTTAGAAGAAATGGAGTAGCCATCATGGTCAACAAAAGAGTCCAAAATGCAGTACTTAGATGCAATCTGAAAACGACAGAATGATCTTCGTTTCCAAGGCAAACCATTCAATATCAGTAATCCAAGCCTATGCCCCAACCAATAATGCTGAAGAAGCTGAAGTTGAACGGTTCTATGAAGACCTACAAGACTTTTTAGAACTAACACCCAAAAAAGATGTCCTTTTCATTATGGGGGACTGGAATGCAAAAGTAGGAAGTCAAGAAATACCTGGAGTAACAGGCAAATTTGGCCTTGGAGCATGGAATGAAGCAGGGCAAAGGCTAATAGAGTTTTGCCAAGAGCACGCACTGGTCATAGCAAACACCCTCTTCCAACAACACAAGAGAAGACTCTACACATGGACATCACCAGGTGGTCAACACCGAAATCAGATTGATTATATTCTTTGCAGCCAAAGATGGAGAAGCTCTATACAGTCAGCAAAAACAAGACCGGGAGCTGACTGTGGCTCACATCATGAACTCCTTATTGCCAAATTCAGACTTAAACTAAAGAAAGTAGGGAAAACCACTAGACCATTCAGGTATGACCTAAATCAAATCCCTTATAGACCATAGTTATAGACTAATCTATCTCACTATTGAGTAAGCCTCCATAAAATCATGAAACATCCTTTAATTTATGAGGCCCTTTGTTCCTTGAACTTACTGTCACAAGATCAATCTATATTTGTGTAAGTGAAAATCTGATCTTATTTTTCCTACATAAAACCTTCATCAGCTCTTCACGCATCTTCCCCTCCATGTCAACTTTCAGCAGGTAACTTCAGTTCTTGACTGACAAAACTGAAGCCTCAGCAGAGAACTTCCAGGCATACCCCCCTTTACCCTTCCCCAAACTCTTTTCTCCTCCCTTGTTAGCACCTGGAGGGCTTCTTAAAACAGACTGCATGGTCCCACCCTAGAGTTTCTTTTTTAAAAGTCATCAGTCTGGGACATCGTAATCTGGGCTTTGAGCCGCCTTGAAATTGTACACACATTTCAGTACTGGTGTCTCAGTCCTCCTTTCTGTCTTTGTATCTTCCAGCCTCTACTGAGCTTCTCACTGGTGCTCCCAACATAACCCATTCCACTGGTGACAGCGGATACTTAGAAAACATTCTTTCTCTTAAATTGTGAAATTATCCTACCTGTAACTTTCATTTATCCTTCTCTGGAACTGTTTGGGCATCATCTAATAATCTCTTCCACACAGCACAGTTCTAATATTTGATGGCGGTCTATCTGTCCTCCCAAGAGACCTTTTGCCTGAACATCTTTAGTTCATTTTCTTTTCCAGTGTTCTTGAGATAAAATTACATTTGATACTGTAAGTTTAAGTGTACAGCACAATGGCATATGTATATATTGCAAACATTACTGCAGTAAGTTTAGTTAACATCCATCACCTCATCAGTTCAGTTCCACTCAGTTGATCAGTTGTGTCCGACTCTTTGCGACCCCATGGACTGCAGCACGCCAAGATTCCTTGTCCTTCACCATCTCCCAGAGCTTGCTCAAACTCATGTCCTTTGAGTCAGTGATTGCATCCAGCCATCTCATCCTCTGTCATCCCCTTCTCCTGCCTTCAATCCTTCCCAGCATCAGGGTCTTTCCCAATGAATCAGTTCTTTGTATCAGGTGGCCAAAGTATTGGAGCTTCAGCTTCAGCATCAATCACCTCATTCAGTTACAGAAAAAAATTTTTTCCTTCTGAGGAGAACTTTTAGGACCTGCTCCCTTAGCATCTTTCAAATACACCATAAAGCATTGTTAACTATAGCCATCATGTTGTATATTATATCCCCAGTACTTACTTATTTTTTAACTGGGAGTTTATACATTTAACCACCTCCACATAATTCCCCTATCCTCTACACCCTACTTCTGGCAACCTCAAATCTAATCTGTTTCTGTGAGTTTAGTGTTCTATTTTAGATTCCACATATAAATGAGACCAAACAGTATATGTCTTTCTTAGCATAATGCCCTCAAGGTCCATCAGTGTTGTTACAAATGGCAGAATTTCCTTCTCTTTATGGCTGTAGCATATTCCATTGTTTCTATATATACCACATTTTCTCTGTTCATCCCTCAGTGAGCACACAGTTTGTTTCCATGTCTCAGCTGTTGTGAATAACACTGCAATAAAAGGACATGGGGGTGCAGAGATCTCTTCAACACAGTGATTTCATTTATTCTTGCGAACCTCCAGTGTTTCCCATAGTGGCTGAACTAATCTACATTCCCTCCAACCTTGCACAAAGGTTCTCTTTTCTCTACATCCTGACGAGCATCTGTTAGCCGTTTTTTTTTTGTTTGTTTGTTTTTTGTTTTGAGGACAGCCATTCTGATGGAATGGCTAACATGTAATCTCATTCTGGTCTTGACGGCACGACCCTGATGTTGAGCACCTTTTCATGTACCTTTTGGTCATCTGAATATCTTAGAAAAATATCTATTCAGGTTCATGGCCGAGTTTTCAATTAGATGATTATTATTTGCTATTCAGTTGTATGGGGTTTTATATATTTTGAATGTTAACCTCTTGTCAGATACATTATTTGCAAATATCTTCTGCCATTCTGTAAACTGCTCTTTCATTTTGTTGACCGTTTCTTTTTGGTGTTCTGAAGCTTTTAAATTGGATGTAGTCCCATCTGTTTACTGTTTTATTTTGTTGCTTGCAATTTCAGTGTCATATTCAAAAATTCACTGCCAAGACCCATGTCAGTAAGTATTTTTCCCAAGTTTTCCTCTAGGAATTTTATGGTTTCAGGTCTTACATTTAGGTTTTCAATTCGTTTCAATTTAATTTTTGTGAGTAGTATAGGTATAAGATAGGGTTCAGAGTTTCTGATTCAAGACGTCTGAGATAGGGCCTGATAATTTACATTTCTAATATAAGTTCCAGGTGACACTGAAGTCACACTTTGAAAACTGCCATCATAGACATTTTTCCCTGCTCATCCACTTACTGGATCTTGTAACTCTCACCTAGTCAAAGATGTCACTCTGACACTTGACCCTCTCTAAAAATCAAACCATCTCTCATTACTGGATCACTGCATCTCAGCACACAAATACGCTATTTTTTCTCCCATTAAAAAAATACTTCTTGACCACAGTTCTGTTTACTGATTGTCTTAATACTTTGACTTTCATTGAAATGTGACCTCTTGAAGAGTTCCATATTTTCACTGTCTCCAACTGGTCTTCATTCTTTGTTCAGCTCACTCCAAATCAAACTTTGCCAGCAACCCACTTCCAACACCACAAAAATTATTCTCAAAGTCATCTCTAGTAAATCTACTGGTCAACTCTCAGACTTCATCCTTTCCCTATCAGCAGCATTTATCCATTCCTGCTATTTGATAAACTTTCTTCACGTGGCTTTCAGGGACATCACACGTGATTTTTCTTCTACCTCGACAGCTGCTACTCAGTCTCCTTCGCTTGTTCCTCCTCCCTAATCTTTCAACATTACCTGCCTCAAGGCTCAGTCTTTGGATTTTTCTATCTTCACTCATTCTTTGGGGACCGTTTCTCATCTGCATCCCAAATCTGCCCTCCCAGCAGAATAGGCAGTTCCTTCCTTCCACTTACTCAGACCAAAATCATGGAGTCATCCTTGCCACTTCAAAAGCCACATTCACACCAGGAAAACTTTATTCACTCTGCCATCAAAGCACATCCGGAAACTAACTATTCCTCACAGCATCTACTGTTTCTACCCTGATCTGAGCTGCTCTCATTTCTTATCTGACTACTGAAATAATCTTCTAACTGGTCTTCCAGCTTCTACTCTTCTCCATGAGACCTGCACATTCCCCTTATCTCTCTGAATTCCTTCCTATCTATCCTCAAAACTCACTCTGCCCCATAGCACCACGCTTCCTTTTCCTATAACACACCAGGCCTTCTCCTCCTTCAGTATTTGCTTTGTGTCCCTCTTTCGGAAAAGTTACCCCAGATAAACATGTGGCTCAGGCTTGCAGCTCCTTCAATTCTCTGCTCAAAATAAACCTCAATAGGTCAACCTCAACCATCCCACCTTAACAGGAGGCAAAGATCCTCACTCCACAACACCCCCCCAGCATTCCTGGCTCAACTCTTCTTTTTCCTCCATAGCTCTCAACGTTCCCAACACACGCTAGTGTTTGTGTTTGCTTGTTTGTTTCTGTTGTTTGTTGACACCCTCCCCCTACTGCCTTCTCTAAAATGTAAATGCCGCAGGGACACTGTCATTCACTGATACAGATTCCAAGTGACCGGAACAGTGTCTGTCTGGCACTTAGGAGGCTTTCAGCCAATCCTTTTTAAATGTACAGTTTCCCCTCCTTATCACAAGTCCTGCATGCTCTAACATTTTCTGGCCTACTATAGCCTCTTCTCTCACCTCCCACATCTCATGGCACTCTAGATCAGAGCTAACCTACAGCAATATAATGTGCACCAATATGTAATTTTAAATCTTCTAGAAGCCACATTTAAAAAGTAAAAAGATAGCAGAGGAGGTGTTTGGCAGCAGCAGCTGCCTCCAGCCTTCCTTTCCCACCACCCCACATCAGAGTGGAAAAGACGGAGCCTGGCCCTGTAAGTGCAGATGGCCAGCAATCAGCCTGCAGCCAGTTCACTGCCTCCAGTTCTCCAGTTCTGAAAAGAAAAATCCTTTTTGAGAGGACACAAGAAGTAGAGTAGAAGGAAGCCACGTCACCTCTTCTTACAGAAACACCAAAATCACAACTAACTGCTGAACCCCACTGACAAAACAAACACACACTGAAACCTACCAAAAGAGACACCTTACATCCAAAGACAGAAAAAGAAGCCACAACAAGATGGTAGAAGGGACACAGTCGTGATAAAATTAAATCTCTACACACAGGGTGTATGGGATACACTTGGAAAATAATTATACCAATTATATCACAGAAGTTCTCCCACAGGAGAAAGTTCTGAGCCACCATGTCAGGGTCCCCAGCCTGGGGATCTGGCAACAGGAGGAGTAGCCCCCAAAGAATCTGCTTTGCAAGCCAGTGAGGTTCGATCACAGGAATTTCACAGGACTGGAGGAAACAGAAACTGTACTCTTGAAGGGTGCACACAGGGTCTCACGTATACCAAGACCCAGGAGAAAAAGCAGTAACCTCCTAGGAAGCTGGGGCAGACTTAGCTGCGAGTACTAGGGGGTCTCCTGCAGGACTGGAGGGTGGCTATAGCTCACTACAGTAGTTCTGGGGAATACTTACCGGCGTGAGTCCTCTTGGAAGCTGCCTTTTTCTCACCAAGACTTGGTCCCACCCAACAGCCTATAGGCTCCAGTGATGGGATGCCTCAGGCCAAACAGCCAGAGAGGGAACACAGTCCAACCCATGAGCAGACAGGCTGTTTAAAGTCTTTCTGAGCACACAGCTGCCCAATAATCACATTCCCTGACATGGCCCTGCCCACCAGATGGACAAGACCCAACTCCACCCATGAGTGGTCAGGAACCAGTCCCTTCCACCAGGAAGCCTGCACAAGACAGCCTCCATCACCAGGGGACAGACAGCAAGAGAAAGAACTACAACACTGCAGCCTGCAGAACAGAATCCACAATCACAAAAGGCAAAATGAGACAGCAGAGAAATATGTCCCAAATGAAGGAACAAGATAAAACCCTGGAAGAACAACTAAGTGGACATTGGCAAATTGCTTAGGAAAAAAAGTCAGAGTAATGATAGTAAAGATGATCCAAGGTCTCAGAAGAAGAATGGAGGCACAGATTGAAAAAACATAAGAGATGTTTATTTTTTTTTTTGAAAAAGCATAAGAGATGTTTAAACAAAGACCATGAAGAATGAAAGAACAAACAGAGATGAACCAGTACAATAACTGAAATGAAAACTCCAGTAGAAGGAGCCAATAACAATAACTGAGGCAGAAGAACTGGGAAATGAGCTGGAAGACAGAATGGTGGAAATCACTGCCATAGTATGGGATAAAGAAAAAAGAAAGAAAAGAACTGAAGACAGTCTAAGAGACCTCTGGGACAAAAATATAAATGCACCAACATTCACATTTAGGAGTCCCAGAAGCAGAAGACAGAGAGAAAGGCCCTGAGAAAATATTTGAAGAGATAATAGAGAACTTCCCCAAAATGGGAAAGGAAACAGTCACTCAAGCCCAGGAAGCACAGAGTCCCAAGCAGGATAAACCTAAGGAAGAACATGCTGAGACATATAGTAATCAAACTGACAAAAATTAAAGACAAAAAAATACTAAAGCAACAAGGAAAAAGCAACAAAAAATATGAGAGAACTCCCATAAGATTATCATCTGACTTCTCAGGAGAAAATCTGCAGGCCAGAAGGCAGTAGCACAATATATTTAAAGTGATGAAAGGGAAGAACATTCAGTCAAGAATACTCTAGCCAGCAAGGCTCTCATTCAGATTTGAAAGAGAAATTTAAAGCTTTACAGACAAGCAAAGTGTACGAGAATTTAGCACCACCAAACAAGCTCTGCAACAAATATTAAAGGAACTTCTCTAAGCAGAAAATGCCACAACTAGAAACAACCTTACAAATGGAAAAGCTCACTGGTAAAGGCAAACATACAATAAAGATAGGAAATAATCTGCAGACAAATATGATATCAAAATGAGCAACTGTGAAAAGAGAGCATAAACACAGGAAACTGGAAATGCATTTGAAATTAAAAGACCAGCAACTTAACCCTATATATATATATATATGTATATATATATATATATATATATAGAGAGAGAGAGAGAGAGAGAGACTGCTATCTCAAAATCTCATGGTTTACCACAAGCTGAAAATCTACAATGGATATGCACACAGAAAAGAAAAAGGAATTCAAACGCAACACTAAAGATAGTCCAATCACAAGAGAATAAAAGAGGAAGGGCAGAAAAAAGGCCTATAAAAACAAACTCAAAACAACAAATTGGCAATAAGAACACACATATTGATAGTTGCATTAAATGTAAATGAATCAAATGCTCCAACCAAAAGATAACTGGCTGAATGGATACAAAAACAAGACTCATACATATTCTGTCAACAAGGGACCCACTTCAGATCTAGAGGCACATGCAGACTGAGTGAGGGGACAGGAAAAGGTATTCCATGCAAAAAAAAAATCAGAAGAAGCTGGAGTAGTAATACTCATATCAGACAAAATAGACTTTCAAATAAAGACTGTGACAAGAGACAAAGAAGGACCCTACATGATGATCAAGGGATCCATCAAAGAAGATAAAACAACTGTAAATATTTATGCACCCAACATAGGAGCACCTCAATATGTAAGGCAAATACTAACAGCTATAAAAGGAGAAACCAACAGTAACACAATAATAGTGGCAGGCTTTAATACCCCACTTTCATCAATGGACAGATCATCCAGACAGAAAACTGGTAAGGAAACACATGCCTTAAGTGACACATCAGACCAGATAGACCCAATTGATATTTATAGAGCATGCCATCCAAAAGTAACAGAATATATATTCTTCTCAAGTGTACCTGGAACATTTTCCAGGATGGATCACATGCTAGGCCACAAAGAGAGTCTTGGTCAATTTAATATATTTGAAATCATATTGAGCATCTTTTCTGACTGAGCATCTTTTCAGCATCTTTTCATCTTAATCTCTGTGAGATTAGAAATCAACTACAAGAAAAGAAAAAAAAAAGTCAGTTAAAAACAAAAGCACATGGAGGCTTAACAATATGCTACTAAACAACCAATAGATCACTGAGGAAATCCAAGAGAAAATGAAAAAACACAGAGACAAATGAAAATGAAAGCACAATGATCCAAACAGCATCAAAAGCCATTCTAACGGGGAAGTTAATAGCAATATAATCATACCTTAGGAAACAAAAATCTCAAACAGCCAACCTAACCTTACACCTAAAGCAACTAAAGAAAGAACATCAAAACTGAAAAGTCAGTACAGTACATATGGATGAGTGCCATTTCAAGAGTGAGTCTGTAAGTCCAATTTGTTCATACAGCCAACAAAGTTCCCTGGGTACTTAACTAACACAATTGTCTATAGAGTACTGTACTGTAATAGGTTTGTAATACTATTCACACAAATAATACATTAAAAAACATGAAAAATAAAGCATTTTAAATCTTACAGTACAGTAACTTGAAAAGAACAGTAGTATATTATAACACTTGGCATACAGGGGGTGACATTGAGTAAACAGTCAAGAACTGGAGGAGGGAAAGGAGGTGGTAGACGGTAGAACTGAAGTATGGTCAGGAACAGGAAACAGGGCAAGTTGCAATTTCACTCATGCCTGGCACTGATGGCCTGGGTTCTGGTTCCTTGCTGGATTCAATTGTATTCACCCTCTTGGAAAACCAAGCCCGTGGTGTCTGAGTAGTAGATCTTTTTTTCTCTCCACAGATGACACTGACTGACTGAATGGCTGTTGCAACCTTCATGTGCCTCTCTACATTTGGGCCCTGTCCCTCAAAAACTAACAGTGCCTCCCTAAATAAACAGAATCCCCTTGCCATTTCCTGTGTCATGAATCTCTTCTCTTCTTCAGTTGCTTCTTTCTCCTCTTTCTCTTTCTCCTTTCTCTGGGCCTCCAGTTACACTAGGTCTTCATCAGTAAGTTCTTTGTGTTATACAACAGTGAGTTCAATGAAGTCGTCCCCTTGTAGATTTAGCTCAAAGTAAAGATACGACACTACTGTACTCTACACAGCACTGTAAAGTGCACAACAGTACCACAACCATTTGTAGAGGACGCACACACATGGCAGTGTACACCAGACATGTACACTAACTTAGGTAACTGGACATATGAACACACTTCTGCATCTTTTAAACTTAGCAACTTAAGGGTTTGCATGTAAGGAACTTACTGTGGAAGAAATCATTAAGATCAGAGCAAAAATAAATGAAATAGAGACAAAACAGTAAAAGACCAATGAAACTAAAAGCTAGATCTTTGAAAATATAAACTAAATTGACAAACATTTAGCCAGACTCATCAAGGAAAAAAAGGCTAAGGCCCAAATCAATAAAACTAGAGATGAAAAAGGAGAAGTCAACCAAATAAAAAGGATCATAAGAGGCTGCTACAAGCAACTATATGCAAATAAAATGGATAACCTGGAAGAAATGGACAAATTTAGAATGGTATAATCTCCTAAGATGGAACCAAGAAGAAACAGAAAATATGAACAGGTCAATCACAAACACTTAAATTGAAACTATGAATAAAAAACTAACAAACAAAAGTTCAGGACCATACACAGGCTTCACAGGTGAATTCTATCAAACATTTAGAGAAGAGTTAAGACCTATATTTCTGAAACTCTTCCAAAAAATTGAGAGGAAGGAACATTCCCAAACACATTCTATGAAGCCACTATCACCATGATACCAAAACCATACAAAGATACTACAAAAAGGAAAACTACAGGCCAATATCACTGATGAACCTAGACGTAAAAATTCTCAACAAAATACTAGCAATCTGAATCTGCCAATACATTAAAAGGATCATACACCATGATCAAATGGGATTTATTCCACAGTTGCAATGATTTTTCAATATCTACAAATCAATCAGTGTGATACACCACATCAACAAATTGAAAAATATGGGAAGGAAACCTAAAAAAGAGTGGACATATGTATACATATGCCTAATTCACTTTGTTTCACCACAGAAACTACAACATTATAAGGCAAATACAATCCAATAAAATTAATTTTTAAAAATTGAAGAATAAAAATCATATTTATTCATCTCAATAGATACAGAAAATGCTTTTGACAAAATTCAACACTCTGTATTAGACAAAAACTCTCCAGAAATTAGGCATAGAGGGACCATAACTCACAAATGCTACATATGACAAACCTATAGCTAACATCATAGTCAACCAGGAAAAGCTGAAACATTTTCTCTGACATCAGGAATGAGACAAGAATGTTGACTCTCACCAATTTTATTCAGCATAGTTTTGGAATTCCTAGTCACGGCTATCAAAGAAGAAAAAGAAACAATGGGAATCCAAATAATGGAAAAAGAAGACATAAAACTGTCATTGTTTGCAGTGACATGATACCATACACAGAAAATCCTAAAGATGCTACCAGAAAACTACTAGAGCTCATCAATGAATTCTATAAAGTTGTAGGATACAAAAATAACACATAGAAATCTGTTTAAAAATATCTGTGGATATTTTTACACACTAACAATGAAAGATCAGAAAGAGAAATTAAAGAAACAACCCCATTTACCACTGCTTCAAAAAGAATAAAATACCTAGGAATAAAGCTATCTGAGGAAGCAAAAGACCTATACTCTGAAAACTATAAGATGAAAGAAATCAAAGGTGACACAGATGGAAAAATATACCATGTTCTTGGACTGGAAGAATCAATGTTGTCAAAATGATTATACTATCTAAGGCAATCACAGATTCAGAACAATCCCTATCAAATTACCAATGGCATTTTTCACAGAACTAGAACAAAAATTTTTTTAATTTGTATGGAGACACAAAGGATCCCAAATGCCCAAAGCAATCTTGATAAAGATATACAGAGTTGGAGGAATCAGGATCCCTGACTTCAGACTATACTACAAAGCAACAGTCATCAAAACAGTATGGTATTGGCACAAAAACACAAACATAAATCAATGGAACAGGACAGAAAAACCAGGATAGAAACCCTCACATGTAGGGTCAGTTAATGTATGACAAAAGGGGACAAGTCTAGACAACACAGAAAAGTCAGTCTCTTCAAAAAGTGGTGCCAGGAAAACTGGACAGTTACCTGTAAAAATAAAATAAAATAAAATCAGAACATTCTTTAACACCATACCCAAAAATAAACCCAAAACAGATTAAAGACCTAAGTGTAACACCTGATACTATAAAAATCTTAAGAGGAAAACATAGGCAGAATACTCTTTGACATAAATCACAGCAATATCTTTTTCATCCCATCTCCTAGAGTAATGGAAATAAAAACAAAAATAAACAAAAAGGACCCAATAAAACTTAGAAGCTTTTGCACAGTAAAGGAAAGCAAACAAAATGAAAGGAAAAGAACTCGCAAAATGGGAGAAAATACTTACAATGTGACCAACAGGGGATTAATCTCCAAAGTTTACAAACAGCTCATGTAGCTCAAAATTTAAAAACAAACAAAAAAAGCAATCAAAAACTAGGCAGAAGACCTAAACAGACATTTCTCCAAAGACGACATACAGGCGGCCAAGAGATATGTGAAAAGAGGCTCAACACTGCTAATGATTAGAGAAATGCAAATCAAAACCACAATGACACATCACCTCACATCAGTCAGAACAGCCATCGTCAATGCTGGAGAGATGTGGAGAAAAGAGATTCCTTCTACACTGTTAGTGGGGATATACATTGGTACAGTCACCATGGAGAACAGTATGGAGGTTTCTTAAGAAACTAAAAACAGAGCTACTACAAGTCACTTCAGTTATATCTGACTCTTTGTGACCCAATGGACTAGAGCCCGCCGGCTCCTCTGTCCATGGGATTCTCCAGGCAAGAATACTGGAGTGGGCTGCCATGCCATTGAACCTGAGTCTCCTGCAGCTCCTGCACTGCAGGCAGATTCTTTACCACTGTGCCACCAGGGAACCTACGATATGACCCAGCAACCCCACTCCTGGGCATGTATCTAAAGAACAAGGTGTGAAAGGATACATGCACCCCAGTGTTTACTGCAGTGCTGTTTATAATAGCCAAGACTCAGAAGCAACCTAAATGTCCACTGACAGAGGAATGGATAAAGATGTAGTACATACGTACAATGCAATATTACTCAGTCATTAAAAAAAAAAATGAAATAATGCTACTTGCAGCAACATGGACAGATCTGGAGATTATCATATTAACTGAAGTTAAGTCAGACTGAGGAAAGACAAGTATCCTATGATATTGCTTACATGTGGAATCTAAAAAAAAAAAAAATGACACAAATGAACTTATTTACAAAACAGAAACAGACTCACAGACTTAGAGAAAGAAACTATGGTTACCAGAGGGGAAAGGGTGGAAGGAAGGGATACACTGGGGGTTTGGGATTGACATGTACACACTGTTGTATTTAAAATAGATATCCAACAAGTACCTCTGTAGAGCAGAGAACTCTGCTCAATGCTTTGTAATAACCTAAATGGGGAAAGAAACTGAGAAAGAACAGATACATGTAAATGTATAACTGAGTCACTCTGCTGTACAGCTGGAACCAACACAACACTGTTAATCAACTATACGCCAATATAAAATAAAAAATTTTTAAAGTAAAAAGAAACAGGTGAAATTAATTTAAGTGATCTAAAATATCCAAAATATTATGTCAACATACAGTCAATATTAAAAAGTTATGAAATTTTACACATTCTTTTACAAACACAAAATCTTTGGAATGTGGCCTGTACTGTGTCACCAACCTTTTGAGTGCATCTCAATGCAGATGCTAAATTGTCATAAGACATATTTACTCTTTATTTAAATGTAATAACATTTACTTTGAAAAAGCAGATTCACATAATCAAGTTGTTATTTGTTCCAAATATATTGAAACAGATGTCAATTTTTAAGCTTAAGTTAATCAAAATAAATAAAAATTTGGTTTCTCGGTCACATTTGTGCCATTTCAAGTGTTCAACAGCTGCATGTGACTAAGGGCCACCATAGTGAGCAGAGCAGTTCTTGAGCTTGCAGCTCCAAGCATCCTGGATAGGCCCCTTCTTGCCACTGGCCCTGTGTAACTGTTGTCCCTCCACCTGGAAGACAGTCCTCTTTACTCCATTATCACCTCTCTTCATTTGGCTCATTTACTATCTGTCTTTCCTCTGTGTTCCACAAATACCTTGTTCTATTACAGCACGTTGTCACACTGTTATTATAATTGTCTGGTTCATTGTCTATTTAGCACAGCAACGGACACATAAGATTTACCATGTACCATTGTCAAATAAATGTATAAACCCATGATGTTTCTGCCTATTGAAATTTCAGTCATCCATCCATTTCCAGTTCAAATCACTTCTTTCCAAGAACCTTGTCAGACCAACTCACAGTAAATATTTTCTTGTTTGTACTCCCAAACCACCTGGTCCATATTTCTCACAGACCATTTATTAGAGTAATTTTACTTATGTACAATTTCTACTCTCCAAACTAGATACACTGGAAAACCAGGAACTCTGGAAAAGAAACTTACTTACATAATAGGTGTTCAGTCAATAATTAAATGAGTGTACTCTAAATAAGTGTACTCTACACAGTACTGTGTAGAGTACAGTAGTATAGTATCTTTATTTTAAGCTAAATCTACAAGGGGACAACTTCATTGAACTCATTGCTATATAACACAAAGAACTTACTGATGAAGACCTAGTGTAACTGGAGGCCCAGAGAAGGGACAAAGAGAAAGAGGAGAAAGAAGCAACTGAAGAAGAGAAGAGATTCATGACACAGGAAATGGCAAGGGGATTCTGTTTATTTGGGGAGGCACTGTTAGTTTTTGAGGGACAGGGCCCAAATGTAGAGAGGCACATGAAGGTTGCAACAGCCATTCAGTCAGTCAGTGTCATCTGTGGAGAGAAAAAAAGATCTACTACTCAGACACCACGGGCTTGGTTTTCCAAGAGGGTGAATACAATTGAATCCAGCAAGGAACCAGAACCCAGGCCATCAGTGCCAGGCATGAGTGAAATTGCAACTTGCCCTGTTTCCTGTTCCTGACCATACTTCAGTTCTACCGTCTACCACCTCCTTTCCCTCCTCCAGTTCTTGACTGTTTACTCAATGTCACCCCCTGTATGCCAAGTGTTATAATATACTACTGTTCTTTTCAAGTTACTGTACTGTAAGATTTAAAATGCTTTATTTTTCATGTTTTTTAATGTATTATTTGTGTGAATAGTATTACAAACCTATTACAGTACAGTACTCTATAGACAATTGTGTTAGTTAAGTACCCAGGGAACTTTGTTGGCTGTATGAACAAATTGGACTTACAGACTCACTCTTGAAATGGCACTCATCCATATGTACTGTACTGACTTTTCAGTTTTGATGTTCTTTCTTTAGTTGCTTTAGGTGTAAGGTTAGGTTGGCTGTTTGAGATTTTTGTTTCCTAAGGTATGATTATATTGCTATTAACTTCCCCGTTAGAATGGCTTTTGATGCTGTTTGGATCATTGTGCTTTCATTTTCATTTGTCTCTGTGTTTTTTCATTTTCTCTTGGATTTCCTCAGTGATCTATTGGTTGTTTAGTAGCATATTGTTAAGCCTCCATGTGCTTTTGTTTTTAACTGACTTTTTTTTTTCTTTTCTTGTAGTTGATTTCTAATCTCACAGAGATTAAGATGAAAAGATGCTGAAAAGATGCTCAGTCAGAAAAGATGCTCAATATGATTTCAAATATATTAAATTGACCAAGACTCTCTTTGTGGCCTAGCATGTGATCCATCCTGGAAAATGTTCCAGGTACACTTGAGAAGAATATATATTCTGTTACTTTTGGATGGCATGCTCTATAAATATCAATTGGGTCTATCTGGTCTGATGTGTCACTTAAGGCATGTGTTTCCTTACCAGTTTTCTGTCTGGATGATCTGTCCATTGATGAAAGTGGGGTATTAAAGCCTGCCACTATTATTGTGTTACTGTTGGTTTCTCCTTTTATAGCTGTTAGTATTTGCCTTACATATTGAGGTGCTCCTATGTTGGGTGCATAAATATTTACAGTTGTTTTATCTTCTTTGATGGATCCCTTGATCATCATGTAGGGTCCTTCTTTGTCTCTTGTCACAGTCTTTATTTGAAAGTCTATTTTGTCTGATATGAGTATTACTACTCCAGCTTCTTCTGATTTTTTTTTTGCATGGAATACCTTTTCCTGTCCCCTCACTCAGTCTGCATGTGCCTCTAGATCTGAAGTGGGTCCCTTGTTGACAGAATATGTATGAGTCTTGTTTTTGTATCCATTCAGCCAGTTATCTTTTGGTTGGAGCATTTGATTCATTTACATTTAATGCAACTATCAATATGTGTGTTCTTATTGCCAATTTGTTGTTTTGAGTTTGTTTTTATAGGCCTTTTTTCTGCCCTTCCTCTTTTATTCTCTTGTGATTGGACTATCTTTAGTGTTGCGTTTGAATTCCTTTTTCTTTTCTGTGTGCATATCCATTGTAGATTTTCAGCTTGTGGTAAACCATGAGATTTTGAGATAGCAGTCTCTCTCTCTCTCTCTCTCTCTATATATATATATATATATATATATATATACATATATATATATATATAGGGTTAAGTTGCTGGTCTTTTAATTTCAAATGCATTTCCAGTTTCCTGTGTTTATGCTCTCTTTTCACAGTTGCTCATTTTGATATCATATTTGTCTGCAGATTATTTCCTATCTTTATTGTATGTTTGCCTTTACCAGTGAGCTTTTCCATTTGTAAGGTTGTTTCTAGTTGTGGCATTTTCTGCTTAGAGAAGTTCCTTTAATATTTGTTGCAGAGCTTGTTTGGTGGTGCTAAATTCTCGTACACTTTGCTTGTCTGTAAAGCTTTAAATTTCTCTTTCAAATCTGAATGAGAGCCTTGCTGGCTAGAGTATTCTTGACTGAATGTTCTTCCCTTTCATCACTTTAAATATATTGTGCTACTGCCTTCTGGCCTGCAGATTTTCTCCTGAGAAGTCAGATGATAATCTTATGGGAGTTCTCTCATATTTTTTGTTGCTTTTTCCTTGTTGCTTTAGTATTTTTTTGTCTTTAATTTTTGTCAGTTTGATTACTATATGTCTCAGCATGTTCTTCCTTAGGTTTATCCTGCTTGGGACTCTGTGCTTCCTGGGCTTGAGTGACTGTTTCCTTTCCCATTTTGGGGAAGTTCTCTATTATCTCTTCAAATATTTTCTCAGGGCCTTTCTCTCTGTCTTCTGCTTCTGGGACTCCTAAATGTGAATGTTGGTGCATTTATATTTTTGTCCCAGAGGTCTCTTAGACTGTCTTCAGTTCTTTTCTTTCTTTTTTCTTTATCCCATACTATGGCAGTGATTTCCACCATTCTGTCTTCCAGCTCATTTCCCAGTTCTTCTGCCTCAGTTATTGTTATTGGCTCCTTCTACTGGAGTTTTCATTTCAGTTATTGTACTGGTTCATCTCTGTTTGTTCTTTCATTCTTCATGGTCTTTGTTTAAACATCTCTTATGCTTTTTCAAAAAAAAAAATAAACATCTCTTATGTTTTTTCAATCTGTGCCTCCATTCTTCTTCTGAGACCTTGGATCATCTTTACTATCATTACTCTGACTTTTTTTCCTAAGCAATTTGCCAATGTCCACTTAGTTGTTCTTCCAGGGTTTTATCTTGTTCCTTCATTTGGGACATATTTCTCTGCTGTCTCATTTTGCCTTTTGTGATTGTGGATTCTGTTCTGCAGGCTGCAGTGTTGTAGTTCTTTCTCTTGCTGTCTGTCCCCTGGTGATGGAGGCTGTCTTGTGCAGGCTTCCTGGTGGAAGGGACTGGTTCCTGACCACTCATGGGTGGAGTTGGGTCTTGTCCATCTGGTGGGCAGGGCCATGTCAGGGAATGTGATTATTGGGCAGCTGTGTGCTCAGAAAGACTTTAAACAGCCTGTCTGCTCATGGGTTGGACTGTGTTCCCTCTCTGGCTGTTTGGCCTGAGGCATCCCATCACTGGAGCCTATAGGCTGTTGGGTGGGACCAAGTCTTGGTGAGAAAAAGGCAGCTTCCAAGAGGACTCACGCCGGTAAGTATTCCCCAGAACTACTGTAGTGAGCTATAGCCACCCTCCAGTCCTGCAGGAGACCCCCTAGTACTCGCAGCTAAGTCTGCCCCAGCTTCCTAGGAGGTTACTGCTTTTTCTCCTGGGTCTTGGTATACGTGAGACCCTGTGTGCACCCTTCAAGAGTACAGTTTCTGTTTCCTCCAGTCCTGTGAAATTCCTGTGATCGAACCTCACTGGCTTGCAAAGCAGATTCTTTGGGGGCTACTCCTCCTGTTGCCAGATCCCCAGGCTGGGGACCCTGACATGGTGGCTCAGAACTTTCTCCTGTGGGAGAACTTCTGTGATATAATTGGTATAATTATTTTCCAAGTGTATCCCATACACCCTGTGTGTAGAGATTTAATTTTATCACGACTGTGTCCCTTCTACCATCTTGTTGTGGCTTCTTTTTCTGTCTTTGGATGTAAGGTGTCTCTTTTGGTAGGTTTCAGTGTGTGTTTGTTTTGTCAGTGGGGTTCAGCAGTTAGTTGTGATTTTGGTGTTTCTGTAAGAAGAGGTGACGTGGCTTCCTTCTACTCTACTTCTTGTGTCCTCTCAAAAAGGATTTTTCTTTTCAGAACTGGAGAACTGGAGG
Organism: Cervus canadensis; assembly: GCF_019320065.1. Taxonomy (NCBI): domain Eukaryota; kingdom Metazoa; phylum Chordata; class Mammalia; order Artiodactyla; family Cervidae; genus Cervus; species Cervus canadensis. Next base: position 48,975,757 of record NC_057399.1, read on the forward strand.
CAGTGAACTGGCTGCAGGCTGATTGCTGGCCATCTGCACTTACAGGGCCAGGCTCCGTCTTTTCCACTCTGATGTGGGGTGGTGGGAAAGGAAGGCTGGAGGCAGCTGCTGCTGCCAAACACCTCCTCTGCTATCTTTTTACTTTTTAAATGTGGCTTCTAGAAGATTTAAAATTACATATTGGTGCACATTATATTGCTGTAGGTTAGCTCTGATCTAGAGTGCCATGAGATGTGGGAGGTGAGAGAAGAGGCTATAGTAGGCCAGAAAATGTTAGAGCATGCAGGACTTGTGATAAGGAGGGGAAACTGTACATTTAAAAAGGATTGGCTGAAAGCCTCCTAAGTGCCAGACAGACACTGTTCCGGTCACTTGGAATCTGTATCAGTGAATGACAGTGTCCCTGCGGCATTTACATTTTAGAGAAGGCAGTAGGGGGAGGGTGTCAACAAACAACAGAAACAAACAAGCAAACACAAACACTAGCGTGTGTTGGGAACGTTGAGAGCTATGGAGGAAAAAGAAGAGTTGAGCCAGGAATGCTGGGGGGGTGTTGTGGAGTGAGGATCTTTGCCTCCTGTTAAGGTGGGATGGTTGAGGTTGACCTATTGAGGTTTATTTTGAGCAGAGAATTGAAGGAGCTGCAAGCCTGAGCCACATGTTTATCTGGGGTAACTTTTCCGAAAGAGGGACACAAAGCAAATACTGAAGGAGGAGAAGGCCTGGTGTGTTATAGGAAAAGGAAGCGTGGTGCTATGGGGCAGAGTGAGTTTTGAGGATAGATAGGAAGGAATTCAGAGAGATAAGGGGAATGTGCAGGTCTCATGGAGAAGAGTAGAAGCTGGAAGACCAGTTAGAAGATTATTTCAGTAGTCAGATAAGAAATGAGAGCAGCTCAGATCAGGGTAGAAACAGTAGATGCTGTGAGGAATAGTTAGTTTCCGGATGTGCTTTGATGGCAGAGTGAATAAAGTTTTCCTGGTGTGAATGTGGCTTTTGAAGTGGCAAGGATGACTCCATGATTTTGGTCTGAGTAAGTGGAAGGAAGGAACTGCCTATTCTGCTGGGAGGGCAGATTTGGGATGCAGATGAGAAACGGTCCCCAAAGAATGAGTGAAGATAGAAAAATCCAAAGACTGAGCCTTGAGGCAGGTAATGTTGAAAGATTAGGGAGGAGGAACAAGCGAAGGAGACTGAGTAGCAGCTGTCGAGGTAGAAGAAAAATCACGTGTGATGTCCCTGAAAGCCACGTGAAGAAAGTTTATCAAATAGCAGGAATGGATAAATGCTGCTGATAGGGAAAGGATGAAGTCTGAGAGTTGACCAGTAGATTTACTAGAGATGACTTTGAGAATAATTTTTGTGGTGTTGGAAGTGGGTTGCTGGCAAAGTTTGATTTGGAGTGAGCTGAACAAAGAATGAAGACCAGTTGGAGACAGTGAAAATATGGAACTCTTCAAGAGGTCACATTTCAATGAAAGTCAAAGTATTAAGACAATCAGTAAACAGAACTGTGGTCAAGAAGTATTTTTTTAATGGGAGAAAAAATAGCGTATTTGTGTGCTGAGATGCAGTGATCCAGTAATGAGAGATGGTTTGATTTTTAGAGAGGGTCAAGTGTCAGAGTGACATCTTTGACTAGGTGAGAGTTACAAGATCCAGTAAGTGGATGAGCAGGGAAAAATGTCTATGATGGCAGTTTTCAAAGTGTGACTTCAGTGTCACCTGGAACTTATATTAGAAATGTAAATTATCAGGCCCTATCTCAGACGTCTTGAATCAGAAACTCTGAACCCTATCTTATACCTATACTACTCACAAAAATTAAATTGAAACGAATTGAAAACCTAAATGTAAGACCTGAAACCATAAAATTCCTAGAGGAAAACTTGGGAAAAATACTTACTGACATGGGTCTTGGCAGTGAATTTTTGAATATGACACTGAAATTGCAAGCAACAAAATAAAACAGTAAACAGATGGGACTACATCCAATTTAAAAGCTTCAGAACACCAAAAAGAAACGGTCAACAAAATGAAAGAGCAGTTTACAGAATGGCAGAAGATATTTGCAAATAATGTATCTGACAAGAGGTTAACATTCAAAATATATAAAACCCCATACAACTGAATAGCAAATAATAATCATCTAATTGAAAACTCGGCCATGAACCTGAATAGATATTTTTCTAAGATATTCAGATGACCAAAAGGTACATGAAAAGGTGCTCAACATCAGGGTCGTGCCGTCAAGACCAGAATGAGATTACATGTTAGCCATTCCATCAGAATGGCTGTCCTCAAAACAAAAAACAAACAAACAAAAAAAAAACGGCTAACAGATGCTCGTCAGGATGTAGAGAAAAGAGAACCTTTGTGCAAGGTTGGAGGGAATGTAGATTAGTTCAGCCACTATGGGAAACACTGGAGGTTCGCAAGAATAAATGAAATCACTGTGTTGAAGAGATCTCTGCACCCCCATGTCCTTTTATTGCAGTGTTATTCACAACAGCTGAGACATGGAAACAAACTGTGTGCTCACTGAGGGATGAACAGAGAAAATGTGGTATATATAGAAACAATGGAATATGCTACAGCCATAAAGAGAAGGAAATTCTGCCATTTGTAACAACACTGATGGACCTTGAGGGCATTATGCTAAGAAAGACATATACTGTTTGGTCTCATTTATATGTGGAATCTAAAATAGAACACTAAACTCACAGAAACAGATTAGATTTGAGGTTGCCAGAAGTAGGGTGTAGAGGATAGGGGAATTATGTGGAGGTGGTTAAATGTATAAACTCCCAGTTAAAAAATAAGTAAGTACTGGGGATATAATATACAACATGATGGCTATAGTTAACAATGCTTTATGGTGTATTTGAAAGATGCTAAGGGAGCAGGTCCTAAAAGTTCTCCTCAGAAGGAAAAAATTTTTTTCTGTAACTGAATGAGGTGATTGATGCTGAAGCTGAAGCTCCAATACTTTGGCCACCTGATACAAAGAACTGATTCATTGGGAAAGACCCTGATGCTGGGAAGGATTGAAGGCAGGAGAAGGGGATGACAGAGGATGAGATGGCTGGATGCAATCACTGACTCAAAGGACATGAGTTTGAGCAAGCTCTGGGAGATGGTGAAGGACAAGGAATCTTGGCGTGCTGCAGTCCATGGGGTCGCAAAGAGTCGGACACAACTGATCAACTGAGTGGAACTGAACTGATGAGGTGATGGATGTTAACTAAACTTACTGCAGTAATGTTTGCAATATATACATATGCCATTGTGCTGTACACTTAAACTTACAGTATCAAATGTAATTTTATCTCAAGAACACTGGAAAAGAAAATGAACTAAAGATGTTCAGGCAAAAGGTCTCTTGGGAGGACAGATAGACCGCCATCAAATATTAGAACTGTGCTGTGTGGAAGAGATTATTAGATGATGCCCAAACAGTTCCAGAGAAGGATAAATGAAAGTTACAGGTAGGATAATTTCACAATTTAAGAGAAAGAATGTTTTCTAAGTATCCGCTGTCACCAGTGGAATGGGTTATGTTGGGAGCACCAGTGAGAAGCTCAGTAGAGGCTGGAAGATACAAAGACAGAAAGGAGGACTGAGACACCAGTACTGAAATGTGTGTACAATTTCAAGGCGGCTCAAAGCCCAGATTACGATGTCCCAGACTGATGACTTTTAAAAAAGAAACTCTAGGGTGGGACCATGCAGTCTGTTTTAAGAAGCCCTCCAGGTGCTAACAAGGGAGGAGAAAAGAGTTTGGGGAAGGGTAAAGGGGGGTATGCCTGGAAGTTCTCTGCTGAGGCTTCAGTTTTGTCAGTCAAGAACTGAAGTTACCTGCTGAAAGTTGACATGGAGGGGAAGATGCGTGAAGAGCTGATGAAGGTTTTATGTAGGAAAAATAAGATCAGATTTTCACTTACACAAATATAGATTGATCTTGTGACAGTAAGTTCAAGGAACAAAGGGCCTCATAAATTAAAGGATGTTTCATGATTTTATGGAGGCTTACTCAATAGTGAGATAGATTAGTCTATAACTATGGTCTATAAGGGATTTGATTTAGGTCATACCTGAATGGTCTAGTGGTTTTCCCTACTTTCTTTAGTTTAAGTCTGAATTTGGCAATAAGGAGTTCATGATGTGAGCCACAGTCAGCTCCCGGTCTTGTTTTTGCTGACTGTATAGAGCTTCTCCATCTTTGGCTGCAAAGAATATAATCAATCTGATTTCGGTGTTGACCACCTGGTGATGTCCATGTGTAGAGTCTTCTCTTGTGTTGTTGGAAGAGGGTGTTTGCTATGACCAGTGCGTGCTCTTGGCAAAACTCTATTAGCCTTTGCCCTGCTTCATTCCATGCTCCAAGGCCAAATTTGCCTGTTACTCCAGGTGTTTCTTGACTTCCTACTTTTGCATTCCAGTCCCCGATAATGAAAAGGACATCTTTTTTGGGTGTTAGTTCTAAAAAGTCTTGTAGGTCTTCATACAACCGTTCAACTTCAGCTTCTTCAGTGTTACTGGTTGGGGCACAGGCTTGGATTACAGATATTGAATGGTTTGCCTTGGAAACAAAGATCATTCTGTCGTTTTCAGATTGCATCTAAGTACTGCATTTCGGACTCTTTTGTTGACCATGATGGCTACTCCATTTCTTCTAAGGGATTCCTGCCCACAGTAGTAGACATAATGGTCACCTGAGTTAAATTCACCCATTCCAGTCCATTTTAATTCGCTGATTCCTAGAATGTCAACATTCACTGTTGCCATCTCCTGTTTGACCACTTCTAATTTGCCTTGATTCACGGACCTAACATTCCAGGTTCCTATGCAATGTTGCTCTTCACAGCATCAGACCTTGCTTCTATCACCAGTCACATTCACAGCTGGGTATTGTTTTTACTCTGGCTCCATCCCTTCATTCTTTCTGGAGTTATTTCTCCACTGATCTCCAGTAGCATATTGGGCACCTACCGGCCTGGGGAGTTCCTCTTTCAGTATCCTATCATTTGGCCTTTTCAAACTGTTAATGGGGTTCTCAAGGCAGAATACTGAAGTGGTTTGCCATTCCCTTCTCCAGTGGACCACATTCTGTCAGATCTCTCCACCATGACCCTGTCCGTCTTGGGTGGCCCCACACGGCATGGCTTAGTTTCATTGAGCTAGACAAGACTGTGGTCCATGTGATCAGATTTGCTAGTTGTCTGTGATTATGGTTTTAGTGTGTCTGCCCTCTGATACGCTCTCACCACACCTACCCTCTTACTTGGGTTTCTTTTCCTTTGGACGCGGGGTATCTCTTTACGGCTGCTCCAGTAAAGCACGTGACACTGTACAGGAGACAGGGATCAAGACCATCCCCATGGAAAAGAAATGCAAAAGGGCAAAATGGTTGTCTGAGGACGCCTTACAAATAGCTGTGACAAGAAGAGAAGGGAAAAGCTAAGGAGAAAAGGAAAGATATACCCATTTGAATGCAGAGTTCCAAACAATAGCAAGGAGAGATAAGAAAGCCTTCGTTAGGGATCAATGCAAAGAAATGGAGGAAAACAACAGAATGGGAATGGCTAGAGATCTCTTCAAGAAAATTAGATACCAAGGGAACATTTCATGCAAAAATGGGTTCGATAAAAGACAGAAATGGTATGGACCTAACAGAAGCAGAAGATTTTAAGAAGAGATGGCAAGAATACACAGAAGAACTGTCCAAAAAAGAGCTTCATGACCCAGATAATCACGATGGTGTGATCAGTCACCTAGAGCCAGACATCCTGGAATGTGAAGTCAAGTGGGCCTTAAGAAGCATGACTACAAACAAAGCTAGTGGAGGTGATGGAATTCCAGTGGAGCTATTTCAAATTCTAAGAGATGATCCTGTGAAAGTGCTTCACACAATATGCCAGGAAATTGGAAAACTCAGCAGTGGCCACAGGACTGGAAAAGGTCAGTTTTCATTCCAATCCCAAAGAAAGGCAATGCCAAAGAATGCTCAAACTACCACACAATTGCACTGATCTCACACGCCAGGAAAGTAATGCTCAAAATTCTCTAAGCCAGGCTCCAACAATACGTGAACCATGGACTTCCAGATATTCAAGCTGGTTTTAAAAAGGCAGAGGAACCAGAGATCAAATTGCCAACATCTGCTGGATCATTGAAAAAGGAAGAGAGTTCCAGAAAAACATCTATTTCTGCTTTATTGACTATGCCAAAGCCTTTGACTGTGTGGATCACAATAAACTGTGGAAAATTCTGAAGGAGATGGGAATACCAGACCACCTGACAGGCCTCTTGAGAAATCTATATGCAGGTCAGGAAGCAACAGTTAGAACTGGACATGGAACAACAGACTGGTTCCAAATAGGAAAAGGAGTATGTCAAGGCTGTATCTTGTCACCCTGCTTATTTAACTTATGTGCAGAGTACATCATGAGAAACGCTGGGCTGGAAGCACAAGCTAAAATCAAGATTCCCGGGAGAAATATCAATAACTTCAGATATGCAGATGACACTACCCTTATGGCAGAAAGTGAAGAGGAACTAAAAAGCCTCTTGATGAAAGTGAAAGAGGAGACTGAAAAAGTTGGCTTAAAGCTCAACATTCAGAAAACTAAGATCATGGCATCTGGTCCCATCACTTCATGGCAAATAGATGGGGAGACAGTGGAAACAGTGTGAGACTTTATTTTTTGGGGCTCCAAAATCACTGCAGATGGTGATTGCAGCCATGAAATTAAAAGAGGCTTACTCCTTGAAAGCAAAGTTATGACCAACCTAGATAGCATATTAAAAAGCAGAGAAATTACTTTGCCAACAAAGGTCCGTCTAGTCAAGGCTATGGTTTGTCCAGTGGTCATGTATGGATATGAGAGTTGAACTATGAAGAAAGCTGAGTGCCGAGAAATTGATGCTTTTGAACTGTGGTGTTGGAGAAGACTCTTGAGAGTCCCTTGGACTGCAAACAGATCCAACCAGTCCATCCTAAAGGAGATCAGTCCTGGGTGTTCATTGGAAGGACTGATGCTGAAGCTGAAACTCCAATACTTTGGCCACCTCATGGGAAGACTCGACTCATTGGAAAAGACCCTGATGCTGGGAGGGATTGGGGACAGGAGGAGAAGGGGAGGACAGAGGATGAGATGGCTGGATGGCATCATTGACTCGATGAACATGAGTTTGAGTAAACTCTGGGAGTGTGATGGACAGGGAGGTCTGGCGTGCTGTGATTCATGGGGTCGCAAAGAGTCAGACATGACTGAGCGACTGAACTGACGGACTGATAGTCTGGTAACTATAACTTTTAAATATTTGAAATGCATAAGATTTTATCTTAAATGGTTAGACATACTCAGTTCCTTCCACCATTACACATGTGGGCATTGTTTTCCCAGTTCCTCTACTCTTCTGTTGGTGCTTTTTGGTCAGAGTTTCCCTGAGAGTGTTGTGCCCAGAAGTGCACACACTGACCTGGACATGGCCTAACAGAAATCAATGTCAGGCTAAAGAGATTATTTTATATAAACTGCTACAAAGCAAGGTCTCTAATCTCCATTCCTCAAAACATACAAGCATCTTTAGTACATGCTTATGGTAAACAGTCCAAACAGTACAGAAAGGTGTGAGGTCTCTTGATTCACACCTCAGAGGTGGTCACTCAGCTTCTTTCCAGAAACTCTGTGGCCATAAAACATAAATATGCTCTTCACAAACACAAACTGCTTTACTTTACGTAATTTTCTGATTTCCACTTTTGTTACAGACATTGTTCTATACTGGTGTATAAAGACACTGATTTGAATTAATGCACCTTATTTAAACTTCCCCACACCCACTGAGAATTTTAGCCATTAAGTTTTGACCTGTCATGAACAAATCCAGGATGCACTGAGGCTAATCTGCAAAGTACTTCCAGTTCTCAAATGTAACCCTACTAGCCTTCAGCCTCCAGCCTTTTCCACTCTTTGGTTAACACTCTGCCTATGAACTATTCTAGTTAGCTACTTGTCAAAATCATGAAAAACAATGCAAAATAAAAATAAGCAGCTCACAATGCCAATAAAATATTTTTATGTAGATGCAGATGTACTAATTAGTAATTCAGCACTCTTCTAAGGGACTGAGTTGCTAAGCTAGAACTTTTCTAATATGCCCATCATTCTCTGGGGAAACTCTGACATACTCAAAGCTCATCACAGTGTTCACTTATTGTTGTAGCTAAGAAAAGGAGTGAAGAATCATGGAATTGAGAAGTATTCCAGGAAGAAATGGTCAGCAAAGTCCTCAAGGAGGAGCTATGAGGAAAATTATATTGTTGGCTTTGCTTAAGGAGTGAATGATGGGCAACAAAACAAGTGAACTGTATAGTCCATTTGAGAAGTTAAAAATGAGGTTGCAAGAAAACACTACTGAATCAAGAAAAGAACTTCTATAATTTTGGAAAGCAAAAGTAGGAAGTCAAGAAATACCTGGAGTAACAGGCAACTTTGGCCTTGGAGTACAGAATGAAGTAGGGCAAAGGCTAAGAGAGTTTTGCCAAGAGAACGCCCTGGTCATAGCAAACACCCTCTTCCAACAACACAAGAGAAGACTCTACACATGGACATCACCAGGTGGTCAATAACAAAATCAGATTGATTATATTCTTTGTAGCCAAAGATGGAGACGCTCTATACAGTCAGCAAAAGACTGTATAGGAGCCAACTGTGGCTCAGATCATGCACTCCTTATTGCCAAATTCAGACTTAAATTGAAGAAAGTAGAGAAAACCACTAGACCATTCAGGTATGACCTAAATCATATACCTTACGATTATACAGTGCAAGTGACAAATAGGTTCAAGAGATTAGATCTGATAGAGTGCCTGAAGAACTATGGACAGAGGTTTGTGACATTGTACAGGAGTCAGGATAAAGACCATCCCCAAGGAAAAGAAATGCAAAAAGGCAAAACGGTTGTCTGAGGAGGCCTTACAAATAGCTGTGAAAAGAAGAGAAGTGAAAGGCAAAGGAGAAAAGGAAAGATATACCCATTTGAATGCAGAGCTCCAAAGAATAGCAAGGAGATAAGAAAGCCTTCCTCAGCGATCAATGCAAAGAAATAGAAGAAAACAATAGAATGGGAAAGATAGAGATCTCTTCAAGAAAATTAGAGATACCAAGGGAACATTTCATGCAAAGACGGGCTCAATAAAGGACAGAAATGGTAGGGACCTAACAGAAGCAGAAGATATTAAGAAGACGTGGCAAGAATACACAGAAGACCTATACAAAAAAGATCTTCATGACCCAAATAATCACAATGGTGTGATCACTCACCTAGAGCCAGACATCCTGGAATGTGAAGTCAAGTGGGCCTTAGGAAGCATCACTACAAACAAAGCTAGTGGAGGTGGTGGAATTCCAGCTGAGCTATTTCAAATCCTAAAAGATGATGCTGTGAAAGTGTGAAAGTGCTACACTCAATATGCCAGCAAATTTGGAAAACTCAGCAGTGGCCACAGGACTGGAAAAGGTCAGTTTTCATTCCAATCTCAAAGAAAGGCAATACCAAAGAATGCTCAAACTACCACACAATTGTACTCATCTCACACACTAGCAAAGTAATGCTGAAAATTCTCCAAGCCAGGCTTCAATAGTACATGAACCATGAACTTCCAGATGTTCAAGCTGGATTTAGAAAAGTCAGAGGAACCAGATATCAAACTGCCAACATCCATTGGATCATCGAAAAAGCTAGAGAGTTCCAGAAATACTTATGCTTTTTGATGATGCCAAAGCCTTTGACTGTGTGGATCACAATAAACTATTGAGAATTCTGAAAGAGATGGGAATACCAGACCACTTGACCTGCCTCCTGAGAAATTTTATGCATGTCAAGAAGCAAGTTAGAACTGGACATGGAACAACAGACTGGTTCCAAATCAGGAAAGGAGTATGTCAAGGCTGTATATCATCACCCTGCTTATTTAACTTATATGCACAGTACATCATGAGAAATGCTGGACTGGATGAAGCACAAGTTGGAGTTAATATTGCTGGGAGAAATATCAACAACCTCGCATATGCAGATGACACCACCCTAATGGCAGAAAGCAAAGAACTGAAGAGCCTGTTGATGAAAGTGAAAGGGGAGAGTGAAAAATAAGTGTAAATTAAGTGAGGCCTGGTTTGAAACTTGGGTCTGGTAACTGCATTTTCTTGGATAATCCTATGACACTTTTTTTTTTCATGTTTTAACTATGATGTTAAAACCTACTTTCTTTCAATCTTTTGACTGGATTTTAAAAACAGTATTTCATAAAAAAAGTCATTCAGTACTTTCTGAATGACTCCATCTGTCTTCATGTACACATAGTCAATTGTTCATCAAAATGTCATTTATCTCCCCAACTTCCCCATTTACCTTTGACAACCTTCTTCCTAGGAATTAATCAGATCTGATTCATTGTCTATTCTATCACTGCAGGTATCTGTCCATCTCTCTGAAAATATAAGTAATCAATCACTCATCAAAAGGTGGTTATATACCAACCTTGTTCATTTCATTTATCACTGATGAGCAAGATCCTAAATATTTAATTAAGAGCAAAGCTTATTTCTCCCCTTTACAAAAACATATCCTTCAAAAGACAAACTAAAGGGGAATACAGCAAAAAAAAAAAAAAAGGCAGTTTTATCTGCTGCCAAATGTGTTCTATATGATTTAGTACAAGCGTTAAAAAACTGTTTCTCTACCAGATTGAGGACAAGATGGTTGGACGGCATCACCAACTCAACAGACATGAGTTTGAGCAAACTCTGAGAGATGGTGCAGGACAAGGAAGCCTGGCATGCTACAGGCCATGGGGTCACACAGAGTCAGACACGACTGAGTGACTCAACAACTAGCAGACTGAAGAAGAAAGATGAGTATGTGCAGTTATTGTAGATAAATCATAATTTCTCAGCCTCTCACATGCTTTATGAACACAGCCCTAATAAATAATCCCAAATGGAAAGTGGGATCTGCCTGTGGGTGGCTGTGAGCCTGGAGTCCCACTCCCTGTTAACTGTTCAATTCATGATAAGGAAAAGTCCACATTTTCCAAGAGAAGGAATGAATATACAGATCTTATGTTGGTGCCTAAATTAACATTAACAGAGTCCTTTTACCCATTCTCTCCTATTTTTCCCAACTAATGCCCCCTTGTTATCTTAGGGAGGTAGGGAATAATCAGAGTATAGTAGAGCTGAAAAATACTTCAGATGTAAAATTAGGAATTTTGGGTTTCGAATTTTTAGTTGGCAAAAAAAATCATGTAACATTTATTCTGTTGCTTTGGTGATTATTTGTATCTTTGGGGGGTTGTTCATCTTGTCATGTAGTACGTCTTCCCAAGGACACTGTTGTTGTTGTTGTTCAGTTGCTCAGTCGTATCTGACTCTTCGTGACCCCATGGACTGCAGCACATCAGGCTTTCCTGTCCTTCACCAACCCCGGGAGTTTGCTCAAATTCATGTCCATTAAGTCAGTGATGCCATCCAACCATCACATCCTCTGTTGCCCCCGTCTCCTCCTGCCCTCAATCTGTACCAGCATCAGAATCTTTTCCAATGAGTTGGCTCTTTGCATTAGGTGGTCAAAGTATTGGAGCTTCAGCTTCAGCATCAGTCGTTCCAATGCATATTCAGGATTGATTTCCTTTAGGATTGACTGGTTTGATTTCCGTGCTGTCCAAGGGACTCTCAAGAGTCTTTTCTAGCACCACAATTAGAAGGCATCAATTCTTCAGCACTCAGCCTTCTTTATGGACCAACTCTTACATCCATACACGACCTAGAAAAACCATAGCTTGACTAGATGCACCTTTGTCAGCAAAGCAATGTCTCTGCTTCTTAATATGCTGTCTAGGTTTGTCATAGCTTTTCTTCTAAGAAGCAAACATTTTTTAATTTCCTGGCTGCAGTCACCATTCACAGTGATTTTGAAGCTCAAGAAAACAAAATCTGCACACTGTAGCCTTCTATAAATTGTGGAGTGATTTAGTTACCACTCTCAAAAGCCTGGCGCATGCTTATACTTAATGAGCAACCAACAGACTGTTATTGGTTTTACCTCAATCAGTTGTTTAAACTGAACAACTAATCAATCAATAAGATACCGAAAAAGCGATTTCTAAAAAAGAACAAACCTTAAAACACAAAAGTATTTTAGAATTCAGCATATAACTGAAAAAGGGACATGGGCTTGATTTCATAGACATTTTATTGCAGAGCACATTTCTTCACCATGAAAAAAAAAAGCATTTGATGATTTCACTTAGGGAAATTGTCAGTATTTGCAAACCATGCCCTTAGTGTCATAGATGACTCAAATTTAGAAAGTCTACACATCAGAATGAGATTTGCACTCATTAATACTCTTTTTGACCTCACTTTAGTTTACAAATTCCACTCCCCCATAAGAATCAAGATTACCAGGCCTAAGTGGTAAGTAATATGAAAGCCAATTCCAAATATATGCAAAACTAAAAAAAAAAAAAGTAATGAATCTTATCCATCACCCATCTTCAAGAATTAAGATCTCATAGCCACAGCCACTTTGTTTCTTCTATACTCCCAGCCACTACTCTCCTCCCATGCTTTTTTGAAGCATTTCACGTATATCATACATCATATCACATATATCACATTATGGTGTTGGAGAAGACTCTTGAGAGTCCCTTGGACAGCAAGGAAGTCAAACCAGTTAATCCTAAAGGAAATCGTCCCTGAATATTCACTGGAAGGACTGATGCTAAAGCTGAAGCTCCAATACTTTGGCCACCTGATGCAAAGAGCCAACTCACTGGAAAAGGTCCTGATGCTGGGAAAGATTGAAGGCAGAAGGAGAAGGGGATGACGGAGGACTAGATTGCTGGATGGCATCACCGACTCAATGGACATGGCATCACCAACTCAATGGATATGAGTTTGAGCAAGCTCCAGGAGATGGTGAAGGACAGAGAAAGCTGGCATGCTGCAGCCCATGGGGTTACAAAATGTTAGACACAACAGAGCAACAACAACAACATATATCATATAATTTTACTGATGAATTTCAAATGACCATATCTCAATGTTACTTCTAAAGAATAAGTATTTTTAAGATAGCCAAAACACCATTAGTAGACATAAAAATAAAGTTCCTTAATGTCAAATATGCCCCAAATATTCAAAAGTTCAAATGTTTCATAAATGTCACTTTTTAAAACTTAAAATTATTTTTAATTGAAGGATAATTGCCTTACAATATTGTGTTGGTTTCAGCCATACAGCAACATGAATCAGCCACAGGTATACATATGTCCCCTCTCTCTTGAACCTCCCTACCGGGATCCCACCCACCCCAAAATGCCACATTTTTTTTTTTTTACACAAATTGTTTATTTGAATCAGGAAGCAGTTGAAGTCCACATGCTGCAATCAACTGATATGTATTTTCTTTTTCTTTTAATCTCTGTGCTCACTTGCCCTCTCTTGCTGGTTCTTCTACTCTCTCTTTCTCCCCTTCTCCATCTTTCATATGCACTCTTTCTCCTTACATTTTATTTGAAGAAACATAGTTGTTTGTCCTTGAGAACTTTATATAACCCAGATTTCTGTAAGTGCATCCCCATAGCATAGTTTAATCTAATCCTCTATCCTATGTACTTCCTCTAAATTGCTAAGCTGAATCTAGACAGATTTTTTTTCCAAAGCTACTTCACAGGAGGTAGCATGTTCTTCCATCAAGGGGCACATAATGTCTCATCTGTCTTGGATTTAACAGCAATCAGTTTTTAATGCCTCTATCCATCAATTTAATATGAGTTTCCCCCAAAGTGATATTCTAATTCACTGTCACCTCCATTTAAATACATGAAAAGTCATATGGCAGCCTTCCTGTTTTAATTAAGATCAAAACCATCTTAATTTACACCGAAAGAGTATTTCATAACATTTAAGTCATTCATGACAAACAGTAAGTTTAGTAAGCAAGAAATCAAATTTTCTTAGAATTTAAGAATGCATCAGATATATACCATAAAAATGCACTGGATAAACAATTAGGAACAAAGTTATAGGGAAAGATGACAAAAGAAGACGAAACTCTCCCCCGACATATTGGGAAGATTAAAAGAAAAAAAAAACTAAATAGTACCGAAGGTAATTTGCAATACAGTCAACAAAATTAGAAACTCAGAAGAAAGTTATATAGATAAGAGTTGGAGACATCATTGGCGAGCTAGATTATGAACTAAAGGAGAAACCCAGATGTACAGAGAAAGAGATGGAAGATAAGATAGAGAGCTTGAAACATAAAGTGCAGCAGAAGTTCTAACATAGATCTTAGTTAAAAGAATGTTTTTTTCCAGAAAGAAGAAATAAAGGGAGTGGGTGGTGTGGCTCTAATGAGGAACTCATCAGATTCACTTACTAGAGAAACTAGTGAAAATTACTTTAAAACAACCAGTTAAAATCCCTGGATATGGTTCAAGTACATACAGTAACTATAGAAACACACAGTTAAGAAACTTTTCTGCAATTTGTTTAGAATATTGAGAATCTGTGGTATTTGAACTGAGATCTGCTTCCTCTTCCTCCGTCCTAACTCAACAAGATGGAAATTTTACTCCAGACTGGTAGCCAAGAACACAGGGATCCAGCTTCCAGTTTGAGAGCTATAGTTGCAGACAAGTGGTATGTTAGTATTCCTCCCCCACCTATCTATTCAGTTCAGTTCAGTTACTAAGTCGTTTCTGACTCTTTGCGAGCCCATGGACTGCAGCACACCAGGCTTCCCTGTCATCACCAACTCCCAGAGCCTACTCAAACTCAGGTGTGTCGAGTCGGTGATGCCATCCAGCCATCTCAGCCTCTGTTGTCCCCTTCTCTTCTTGCCCCCAGTCCCTCCCAGCATCAGGGTCTTTTCCAATGAGTCAACTCTTCCCATGAGGTGGCCAAAGTATTGGAGTTTCAGCTTCAGCATCAGTCCTTCCAATGAACACCCAGGACTGATCTCCTTTAGGATGGACTGGTTGGATCTCCTTGCAGTCCAAGAGACTCTCAAGAGTCTTCTCCAACACCACAGTTCAAAAGCATCAATTCTTTGGCGCTCAGCCTTCTTCATAGTCCAACTCTCACATCCATACATGACCACTGGACAAACCATAGCCTTGACTAGACGGACCTTTGTTGGCAATATAATGTCTCTGCTTTTTATTATGCTGTCTAGGTTGGTCATAACTTTCCTTCCAAGGAGTAAGCCTCTTTTAATTTCATGGCTGCAATCACCATCTGCAGTGATTTTGGAGCCCAAAAGAATAAAGTCTCACACTGTTTCCACTGTCTTCCCATCTATTTCCCATGAAGTGATGAGACCAGATGCCATGATCTTAGTTTTCTGAATGTTGAGCTTTAAGCCAACTTTTTCACTCTCCTCTTTCACTTTCATCAAGAGGCTTTTTAGTTCTTCTTCACTTTCTGCCATAAGGGTGGTGTCATCTGCATATCTGAGGTTATTGATATCTCTCCCGGCAACCTTGAGTCCAGCTTGTGCTTCTTCCAGCCCAGCATTTTGCATGATGTACTCTGCACATAAGTTAAATAAGCAGGGTGACAAGATACAGCCTTGACGTACTCCTTTTCCTATTTGGAACCAGTCTGTTGTTCCATGTCCAGTTCTAACTGTTGCTTCCTGACCTGCATATAGATTTCTCAAGAGGCAGGTCAGGTGGTCTGGTATTCCCATCTCCTTCAGAATTTTCCACAGTTTATTGTGATCCACACAGTCAAAGGCTTTGGCACAGTCAATAAAGCAGAAATAGATGTTTTTCTGAAACTCCCTTGCTTTTTCAATGATCCAGCGGATGTTGGCATTTTGATCTCTGGTTCCTCTGCCTTTTCTAAATCCAGCTTGAACATGTGGAAGTTCACAGTTCATGTATTGCTGAAGCCTAGCTTGGAGAATTTTGAGCACTATTTTACTAGCGTGTGAGATGAGTGCAATTAGTTTGGTTTTCAGTTCAGTTCAGTTCAGTCACTCCGTTGTGTCCGACTCTTTGCGACCCAATGAATCGCAGCACACCAGGCCTCCCTGTCCATCACCAACTCCCGAAGTTTACTCAAACTTATGTCCATCGAGTAGGTGCTGCAAAAAATCAAATATCACAATAAAGCAAGTCGCAAGAATTTTTTGGTCCCCCATTACATACAAAAGTTATATTTACCCTATACTGTACTCCATTAAATGTGAAATGGCTTTATGTCTGAAAAAACAACGTACAACCTTAATTTTAAAATACTTTGTTGCCCACAACACTGTAAGTAAACTATAATCCACTAAAAATTTTTTAATTAAAAAAAAAAACACTTTATTGCTGAAAATATACTAACCACCATCTGAGCCTTCAACAAGTTATAGCAGTAACATCAAACAAAGGTCACTGATTTTAGATCACCATAAGAAATTCACTAATGAAAAAGTCTGAAATATTGCAAACATAACCAAAGTGTGACAGAGACATGAAGTGAGAAAATGCTGTTGGAAAAATGGATCCAAGAGATTTGCTAAACACAGGGTTACCATAAAGCTTCAATTTGTAAAAACCACGATATCTATGAAGTGCAAAAAAGTGAGGCACAATAAAACCACATATGGCTATACATCAATAATCATGTTAAATGTAACTACATTAAATAATTCAAAGGCAGACACTGTCAGTCTGAATTACAAACAACAAAATCCAACTATACGCTATCTACAGAAGATATTTTATATTCAAAATACAAACAAATTCAAAGTAAAGGGATGCTAAAAGATATATTATGCAAACAGTAACCACAAGAAACCTCGAGTGGCTATACTAATGTCAGAAAAAAACAGACATTAAAAAAGTGTTGCTAGACAAAAAGAGTGGCATTTTACAATGATTAAAGAGTCAACCCATGAGGAAGACCTAACAATTATAAGCATATGTGCACCTAATAGAACATAAAAATATATGAAGCAAAACTGAATAATGAAGGGAGAAATAGGTAAGTCAACATAATAGTTTAAGATTTCAACACTCTACTTTAAAAAAAAAAAAGAACAGTTAACTAGAAGATCAACAACAAAATAAAAGATTTGGACAACACTATACACCAACCATTTATTTATACAACATTCACAGACCACCCCACAAAATAGGAACAGAATATACATTCTTTCCAAGTGTACATGGCCAACCTCTGAGACAGACCATAGACAGACTAAGACAGAAAACCATAAAACAAACCACAGTGAATGTACAGAAAATAGAAATGGTTAAAAGATTAAGAGGATAGACATGATACAAAACTATGCTTTCCAACACTAGAAATCAGTAACAATAAAATGTGGAAAATTCAGAAACATATGGGAATTAAACTATACACTCCTAAATCATCAGTGGGTCAAAGAAATAAAAAAGGAACTTAAGAAGTATGTTGAAATGAGTAAAAATGAAGACATATACCAAAACTTAAAGGATACAGCAAAAAGCAGTGCTCACAAAGGCATTTATAGCAATAAGTACTTATTTTATGGAAAAAGTAAGATCTCCAATCAGTAACCTAACCTTCTACTTTAAGACATTGGAAAAAGACGAGCAAAATAAACCTAAAGCAAGGACTTCCCTGGAGGCACAGTGGATAAGAATCTGGCTGCCAACGTAGGGGATCCAGGAGATTCCACAAGCAACTAAATCCGTGCAGCACAAGAATTGAGCCTGAGCTCCAGAGACTGCAGGCCACCACTACTGCGTCCCGTACGCCTAGAGCCCATGTTCTAGGCACAATAAAACCACGTGTGCCGATACATCAATACAACAGTGAGGAACCCGCACGCTGCAACTAAGAGTAGCCCCTGCTCACCACAACTAGACAAAGTCCTTACAAAGCAATGAAGACCCAATGCAGCCAAAAATAAATAAATAATTAATTAAAAGAAAAAAAAACACCTAAAGTGAAAAGAAATGGTAGATTAGAATGGAAATTAATGAAATAGAGAATAGAAAAATTTAAAAAAATCAATTAAACAGAAAGCTGATTCTCTAAAAAAAGAAAGAAAGAAAGAAAATGAATAAAACTAGCTTTAGTAATCAAGGCAAAAAAGATGGGACTCACACTGCTAGAATTAGAAATGAAAGCAGGTACAGTCCTACTGATCTTATGGAAATAAAAGGACCATCAAAAAATACTATAAAAACTGTATGCTAACAAATTTGACAACTAGATAAAAGGGGGAAAGTCCTAGAAACACACAATTTCTAAAATTAACTCAAAAAGAAAAAGACAATCTGAATAGACCTACAACAAAGATATTAAACTGGCAACCAAAACACTACCCAGAATGATCATTTAAACAGATGCAGAAGCAACTTTGACAATATTCAATAACCTCTTATGATGAAATTCTCAACAAATTAGAAATAGAAAGAAATTATCTTAACATAATAAAGACCATACACAAAAACCCACAATTAACATCATACTGAACAACCTGAAAGCTTTCTCTGAAACTAAAAGATGAGGAATAAGGCAAGATGCCCATTCTTGCCACCTCTATACAACTCTGTCCTATGAGTCCTAGCCACAGCAATTACATGGGGGTGGAGGACAGGAGCAACCAAATTGGAGAGAAAGAAGTCAAGTTATTTCTGTTTGTAGATGAGACAATCTGATATAGAAAACCTTAAAGACTAAAAGGTACACACACATCAAAAACCGCAAAAAAATCTGCTAGAACAAATGAATTCAGAAAAGTTGTAGATACAAAATAAACATTAGAAAATCAATTGTATTTCTATATGCTAAACAGCAAACTACCCAAAAAATAAAATCTCATTTGTAATAGCATTAAAAAGAATAAATGACTTAGAAGTAAACTCAACTAATGAGGTGAAAGACACTTATACTGGAATCTTCAAACACTGATGAATGACATTAAAGAAGACACAAATTAATGAAAAGGTTTCCTGAGCTCACAGATGGGAAGAATTAATACTGTTAAGATATTCTTATTACCAGAAGTGATCTACCACTTTTGAGAAATGCTTATCAAAATCTTGATTTTTTTCATACTTAGAAAAAATATCCTAAAGTTCATATGAAACCACAAAGAACACAGAATGGCCAAAACAATCTTGAGAAAAAAAGAACAAAGCTGGAGGCATCACACTTCCTGAATTTAAATATATTATAGAGCTATAGTAATTAAAACAGCGTGTTACTGAAGACAGATCAACCAACCAACCAAAATTGAGAGCCCAGAAATAAACTCACACATATACAGTGAACTCATCTTCAATAGAGGTATCAAGAATTTTGTTATTGCTGTTGCTCAGTCACTAGGTTATGTCCGACTCTTTGTGACTCCATAGACTGCAGCACACGAGGCTCCCCATCCTTCACTATCTCCAAGAGTGTGTTCAGATTCATGTCCATTGAGTCAGTGATGCTATCCAACCATCTCCTCCTCTGCCTTCTCCTTTTGCCTTCAATCTTTCCCAGCATTAGGGTCTTTTCTAATGAGTTGGCTCTTCATACCAGGTAGCTAAAGTACTGGAGCTTCAGCTTCAGCATTAGTCATTCCAATGAATATTAGGGACTGATTTCCTTTATGACTGACTGGTTTGATCTCCTTGCAGTCCAAAGGACTCTTAAAGAGTCTTCTCCAACACCACAGTTCAAAAGCATCAATTCTTCAGAGTTCAGCTTTCTTTATGGGGCAACTCTCACATCCACACATGACTACTGGAAAAACTATAGCTTTGATGGACCTTTGTTGGCAAAGTAATGTCTCTGCTTCTTAATATGCTGTCTAGGTTTGTTATCACTTTCCTTCCAAGGAGCAAGCGTTTTCTAATTTCATGACTATAGTCACCATCTGTAGTGATTTTTTGGAGGCCAAGAAAATATAATCTGTCACTGCTTCCACTTTTTCCCCTTCTGTTTGCCGTGAAGTGGTGGGACTGGATGCCATGATCTTAGTGCTTAATGTTGAGTTCAAACCAGCTTATTCACTCTCCTCTTTCACCCTCATCAAGAGGCTCTTTAGTTCCTCTTCACTTCCTGCCATTAGAGGGATATCATCTGCATATCTGAGGCTGTTGATATTTCCCCTGCCAATCTTGATTCTAGCTTGTGATACATCCAGCTTGGCATTTCACATTATGTATTCTGTATATATGTTAAATAAGCAGGGTGACAACATACAGTCTTCCCTACTCCCTTCCCAATTTGGAACCAGTCAGTTGCTCCATGTCTGGATCTAACTGTTGCTTCTTGACCTGCATACAGGTTTCTCAGAAGACAAGTTAAAGTGGGCTGGTACTCCCCTCTCTTTAAGAATTTTCCACAGCTTGTTGTGATCCACACAGTCAACATCTTTCACATAGTCAGTAAATCAGAAGTAGATGTTTATCTGGAACTCTCTTGCTTTTTCTAAGATCCAACAGATGTTGGCAATTTGTTCTCTGGTTCCTCTGCCTTTTTCAATTCCAGCTTATACATCTGGAAGTTATTAGTTCATGTACTGCTGAAGCCTAGCTTGAAGGATTTTGAGTATACCTTTGCTAGCATATAAAATGAGCACAACTGTATGGTAGTTTGAACATTCTTTGGCATTGCCCTTCTTTGGGATTGGAATGAAAACTAACCTTTTCCAGTCCTATGGCCACTACTGAATCTTGGAGGACAAGGAAAGCAGGGCAAAGGCTAGTAGTTTTGTCAAGATAACACACTGGTCATAAACAAACACCCTTTTCCAACAACCCAAAAGATGACTGCACACATGGACGTCACCAGATAGTCAACGCAGAAATCAGATTATGTTCTTTGCAGCTGAAGATGAAGAAGCTCTATACAGTTAGCAAAAACAAGACCTGGAGCTAACAGTGGCTCAGATCATGAGCTCCTTATTGCAAAATTCAAGCTACAAATGAAGAAAGGGAAAACCACTAGGCCATTCAGGTATGACCTGGAGTGACAAATATATTCAAGGGATTAGATCTGATAGAGTGCCTGAAGAACTATGGATAGAAATTCGTAACATTGTACAGGAGGCAGAGACCAAAACCATTCCAAAGAAAAAGAAATGCAAGAAGACAAAGTGGTTGTCTGAAGAGAATTTATAAATAGCTGAAGAAAGAAGAGAAGTGAAAAGCAAAGGAGAAAGGGAAAGATATACCCAACTGAATGCAGAGTTCCAGAGAACAGCAAGGAAAGATAAGAAGGCCTGCTTCAATGAACAATGCAAAAGAAGTAGAGGAAAACAAAAGGGAAAGACTAGAGATCTCTTCAAGATAACTGGAGATACCAAGGGAGCATTTCATGTGAAGATGGGCATGATAAAAGACAAAAATGGTAAGGACCTAATAGAAGCAGAAGAGAATAAGAAGAGGTGGCAAGAATACATAGAAGAACTCTACAAAAAAAAAAGTCTTAATGACCTGGATAACCACAATGGTGTGGTCACTCACTTAGAGCCAGACATCCTGGAGTGTGAAGTCAAGAGGGACTTAGGAAGCATTACTAAAAACAAAGTCAGTGGAGGTGATGGAATTCCAGCTGAGTTACTTAAAATCCTAAAGGATGATGCTGTTAAAGTGCTGCACTCCATAAGTTCAGTTCGGTTCAGTCTCTCCGTTGTGTCCAACTCTTTGCGACCCCATGGACTGCAGCACACCAGGCTTCCCTGTCCATCACCAGCTCCCAGAGCTTGCTCAAACTCATGTCCATCCTGTTGGTAATGCCATCCAACCATCTCAGCCTCTGTCGTCCCCTTCTCCTCCTGCCTTCAATCTTTCCCAGCGTCAGGGTCTTCTCCACAGTGAGTCAGTTCTTCACATCAGGTGGCCAAAGGATTGGAGTTTCAGCTTTAGCATCAGAACTTCCAACGAACTCCATATGTTAGCACTCCATATGTCAGCAAATTTGGAAAACTCAGCATTGGCCACAGGACCAGAAAAGGTCAGCTTTCATTCCAATCACAAATAAGGGCAATGCCAAAGAATATTCAAACTATAACCAACAACATGACAATACAAATTGAATTAGTTTTTAAAATGGTGGAGAGGACTGCCCTGGGGGTCCAGTGGTTAAGAATCCACCTGAAAATGCAGGGGATACGGGTTTGATCCCTGGTCTGGCGAGATTCCACTTGCCTCAGGGAAACTAAGCCTGTGTGCCATCAATCTACTGAGCCCTTGCTCTAAAGAAGCCCCCGTTTGCCACAACTAGAGAAAGCTGGTGCACAGGAACCAAGACCCAGAGCAGCTAAAACTAAATACATAAAATTTTTTTAATTGTAGAGATGGGGAGAGCAAAGGAAAATGAGCTAATTATACTAATTTTAAGAGTTTCTCTCTGTACTATGGTCAAGATCCATATTTGATCTTGAGATTTTTTTTAGCTGCCAGGAATAGTAAAAACAAAAGTATGACAAGTGTTACAGTGCTCATTACCAGAAATGAGGCAACATGTTAAGTTCACAATAAATCCCTAAGTAAAGTGTATAAGAAATCACTGTCAGTCTGGATTCTTACATGCAAGAAACAGATGTCATCTCCAGCTAAGTCATTGAACAGAGAGTGGGACAGCTCACAGAATCTACTATGAAGAACTTATATACAGACTCAATATGAAACCACAACACGGAAAATGAATGCAAGCACGTTTCAGAATTGATATGGAGATAAAACTGCTCCAGCCAGTGCCACTGGGCACTGCCACTTCCACCTGCACGGCTAGTGCGGTTGTGCAGTGTATCTGGCGGCATCTGATTGGTAGAGCCGAGGTCACATATCTGTGCTCCAGATGCAAAAGAGAAAGGGAAAGTAAGCATCTGGCACTGTTCGCTCCTATAGCACACTCTACCCTATGAATCAAATAATCTGGGGGTTAGGAATTCCACCAAAATAGATGATATATTTCCTGGCAATAACCCTAGCTGTCTTATGAATTTGCTCTATAATAAATGAAGTCCACCCTGGGAGGGGCTTAACAAAGAGACAGCTAATTGTTCCTTGTTCCATACTGACTTACTGATCTAACTATTCTCAATCCAATGATGGATTATAATCCTGCATTTATTTACTGTTTTCAGTGGAGGCACTTAATACATACACGCTTGTAGTTTTAGTGAATCAATTTAACTTGATCAAAATGTAGAACCCAGAATGCCTGCAGGAGTGGCTACACTGGCAATCCTTTTTCTTATCTCAAAGGGCTCTTAATAAAACTGAATCCATCAGTTAAAACAGCAAATGATTAGGTTAAGAACAAAAGTATCAACATATAATAAACACTTGTTTACCTTAAAATGAAATTAGCCATTATCCAAATAGAAACTGAAATTCCCACCAAAATATAAATTTCAAAAGTGACAGAGATACATATAAAGAATTGAAAATTGAAGTAATAAAAAGCTACTGGGGAGAAGATTAATTCAACTACACGCTCGACCATCTCAAAAGACAAAGTGAGCTCTGCTGTCTTCTTCCTGAGTAGTGACTGAGTCCATAATGGCCTGTTTCTCTCCATGGCGCTGAGTGGAGCCTGCTTTGCTGCTGCTGCTGCTAAGTCGCTTCAGTCATGTCCGACTGTGTGACCCCATATGGCGGCCCACCAGGCTCCTCTGTCCCTGGGATTCTCCAGGCAAGGATACTGGAGTGGGTTGCCATTTCCTTCTCCAATGCATGCATGCACGCTAAATCTCTTCAGTCGTATCTGACTCTGTATGACCCCATGGACAGCAGCCCACCAGGCTCCTCTGTTCACAGAATTCTCTAGGCCAAGAGTACTGCTTTGCTAGATGACTTCAAATGCAGGCTACTTCAAAAGGGGGGTTCAAGAACAGCATGTTTTTTAGAGTATGAGTGCCAGTGGGCATGGGTGAGGCATGCTTAGGCTTGCTGCAGGATGATGATCCTTGGATTATACGGACAAATTAGCCTGAAACAAGTAACCTAAGACTGTCTCTCAAAAATCTCAAGGTCCAACTCTGAACCAGAATTTAAAATGTCCTCTACTGATAATATGTGGAAGTAGAAGGAAATGTTCCTGGAAAGAGAAGAGATGGAAGATATGAAGCTGAGTTTCTGGGAGAAGAAAGCCTTTTTCTGCTCGCAGAGCTGCTGTCTATTCCAGGGGCAGTTGGCCTTCTCTCTGTACCTTCATCAAAACTGCTTCTCTACTGCTCTTGCTTAACAAACCTAAATGCTGTGAGTCACTTTTACCAGCAATGTAGACAGGTCTTGGTAGCTGCTGAACATCCTGAGCAAACAATCCTGACTCACCAAAAAGAAAAAAATATATACATTAAACATCATAGTAAGGATGAAGCAGAGAAAAAAAATTCAGGGCACAAAGAGAATTATCTGCTAATGCATGAGATTGTTTTGGTTGATACTGTTGATTAATAAGGATTTATTTTTAATGCCAAATTTTCAACATACAATTTTCTCATTTCACTTAAAACAATGCTGGGTTTAGTACTATTCAGAGGTTGTTATTTAACTGGAAATGGAAAATCGCTTAGAGCCAATATGAAATTTTGATTTACTTATTATTTCTTAGTTAATAGAA
Organism: Cervus canadensis; assembly: GCF_019320065.1. Taxonomy (NCBI): domain Eukaryota; kingdom Metazoa; phylum Chordata; class Mammalia; order Artiodactyla; family Cervidae; genus Cervus; species Cervus canadensis. The sequence continues at coordinate 49,000,383 of NC_057399.1, forward strand.
ACCAAAGTTAAAGTCAACATACCTTCAAAAAAAGTATTGGTTTAGGCTGCTATTTTTTCTCCAAATTTTCTGTTAGTATTCCTGATTATAATACACACACACACACACACACACACACACACACACTGCCTTTTCCAAGAATATGGAAGACTAAGTAAAAGATGTGAAAATTTTTTACCACAGAAAGTTAGAAATGCTGACAAAGGTAGCACTCTGTTGAGTGCATAGATGAGATGTCAATACAGTGAAAGAATTTCCAAGGGACCCAAAAAAGAAGGAACAGAAAAACAAAGCAGTAATAGAACGGGGAGGGGGAGTTTCTGACATTAGCAATCAAGATTTGGGTTTTTGTAATAGCCACTCACTGATGGAGATAAGACTTTGAGACTAAGAAAGCAAGACACTGGAATTGAAATTCTCACACAGAACTGGATCTCTTAACAGCTATAAACTGATGGCCAAAAGGTCCTAGGATATATATTTGAGAATGCATAAGATTGTGCCATTCGCTGCCATTAGTGGCTCTGAGTCGAAAGAAACATCTTGTGACGAAGTCTGCCTTCAAGTTGGTTTGGTACTTACTTAGTTGTGTGGTCTGGGTACCTCCATAAAAAGAAATTAACTAATTACAGACTAATCATTTTTGTGAGACCTGATAAAAACAGACAGAAGTTAGGAATTCCCTTGAGGTCCAGTGGTTGGGACTCCACACTTCCATTGCAGGGGGCATGTGAGTCAGGGAACTAGGATCCCACAGGTCACACAGCATGGCCAAAAGAATTCTTTTTAATAAATAAAAAGAAAGAAGCAACATGCTTTGGAAAGATTCACCTAAAACTCAGGCTCTGTAGGATTTTTATGGATAAAGCCCCATTTAAAATGAACTCATTATCCAAAATACAAAGCTTAAAAGGGAACAATATTCCATGAAGAAATGTCAGTAAAGAGAAGTGAAAGTCATCCAATCCTGTCCAACTCTTTGTGACCCCATGGACTGTATAGTCCATGGAATTCTCCAGGCCAGAATACGGGAGTGGGTAGCCTTTCCCTTCTCCAGGGGGTCTTCCCAACCCAGGGATCAAACCAAGGTTTCCCTCATTGCAGGAGGATTCTTTACCAGCTGAGCCACAAGGGAAGCCCAAGAATATTGGAGTGGGTAGCCTATCCCTTCTCCAGAGGATCTTCCTGACCCAGGAATAGAACCAGAGTCTTCTGTGTTGCAGGTGGATTCTTCACCAACTGAGCTATCAGGGAGGAAGAGAGCCAGATCATATTCCTAAGAATGTGAGATAATGGAGAACTTAATTACATAAATCCTATTATAAAAATATTTTTGAACATAATATAAAATATGCTAATGTATAAATATATAGAGAGAAAGAAAAAATTTTCTGGAGTTAAATTGTAAAGAAACTAGTTATATAGATCCAATTGCATAAAGGACTTTGAATAACAAAAAGAGCTGTATAACCAACAGTGGTTGGGCAGAAAATAAAGACTAGTGATGGAAAACAGATCAGTGAATTGCCAGGGGTTAGAAGTGAGGGAGAAGGCAATGGCACCCCACTCCAGTACTCTTGCCTGGAAAATCCCATGGATGGAGGAGCCTGGTAGGCTGCAATCCATAGGGTCGCTAAGAGTCGGACACAACTGAGCGACTTCACTTTCACTTTTCACTTTCATGCATTGGAGAAGGAAATGGCAACCCACTCCAGTGTTCTTGCCTGGAGAATCCCAGGAATGGGGGAGCCTGGTGGCCTGCCGTCTATGGGGTTGCACAGGGTCGGACACAACTGAAGCGACTTAGCAGCAGCAGAAGTGAGGGAAAGGTGTAACTACAAAGCAAGGTTTTGGGAGTGAAGGAATTGTTTTGTATCCTGATTGTGGTTGTCATACACCTGAATCTGTAGAAGTGAATGCACTGTGCACCCACAAAAAAATCAATTTTTCTGTATGATAATTTACAAATAAAAGATAAAGAAGAGTTTGAGGGTTCCCTGGTGGTTTGGTTGTAAAGAATTTACTTGCCAATGCAGGAGGCAAGGGTTTGATCCCTGGTCCAGGAAGATCCCACATGCCTTGGAGCAACTAAGCCTGTGCACCACAGCTACTGAACCTGTGCTCTAGAGCCCAGGAGCTGCAACTACTGAGCCCAGGTGCCACAACTAATGAAGCTCATGCGCCCTAGAGCCCGTGCTCCACAGCAAGTGAAGCCACTGCAATTGGAAGCCTGCATACTGCAACTAGAGAGTCGCCCCTGCTCTCAGCAACTAGAGAAAAGTCCTTGCAGCAGTGAAGACCCAGCACAGCCAAAAATAAATAAATAAATAAAGTAATCTTTAATTATTGAAAAAGAATTGTTTTAAAATATACTTTAGAAAAGTAGAATTTTTTTATATTTCTAAAATATACTTTAGAAAAATAGAAATGAAGGCTATAAAGATATAGTTATTAAAAATGAAAATCACTGGAAGGATTAAACAGCAGGTAAACACAATAGAAGAGAGTTGGTCAACTGTAAGACAGACTTAAAGAAATCACCAGAATGAGAGAAAGACAGTGAGCAAAAGAGCAAGAGAATGAATATGCAAGAGATGTTAAGAGTCCAGGAAGACTAACATAAAATCTAATAGAAGTCTAGGTGGAAAGAACAGAGAAAATGAGAGAATAGAGGACAGGCAATATCTGAGAAAGACAGAAAAGACTGAAATGTTGACCAAAATTATGGAGAAACATGAATATTTAGATTTAGGAAACAAGTTCCAAGATGGAGAAATTAAATTCATACTTAGACAAACAGTGGTGAAAATGTTGAAAAATTTTAAAAGCAATTAAAAGATTGCCTACATAAGAACACTCATCTGTATACTAGCATATCTGTGATCATCTGCAATATGTCAGAAATCAGTGGAAAAAAATTACCAGAATATACACTAAACTATGCCCTATGATTTAGAAAGTAAATTCTTTTTGAGAAGGAAAAAAGGTGAGTCATCTCTTTTCCTGTCAAAGATTGCTTAACAGTAATTCTGTAAATCAGAAGAAAAGCCTGGCAATTGAAAACTGAACCCAGCAATTGAAACAAATGTTAAATCAAAAGTATTTTCCACTAATTAAGGCTATGAAGGAATGTGGTTGGGTTAATGGACAAGTGGAAAAACTGAAGAAACAGCATATGATATCCAAGTACAATGCCAGACGCTGGGGTCAACTATCCTAGATTTTGACTATTTAGACAAGAGACGCAACAATGGTCAGCAGTGTTTAATTCACATAAGGTTCTAATGTACTGACTTGTAGAGGCTGTCAATAATCTTAATGCTTAATAGTTTGCATATAATAAAACAAAGCTATCAATGTATTTCAAATGGTTTGATTAAATTTTCAGGACTGCACACTTAAATTTTAAATTTTCTCATCAATGACAGTTTTTTTTAAACTACAAAAGTAAATTCTCTGTGCTGCAGAAAATTTTAAAGATATAAGCTGCAAGAAAAAACATTTGTATTTCCTTTCATCTTACCAAAGAAGACATTTATCAGTTTTTTAGAATATTTCAAGTATACCTTTATTTTATTATTTTTTAATTAAATTTTTTATTTTATCTTCTGTTTTTCAGCTCTTGTGGGTCTTCCTTGTTCTGTGGGCTTTTCTCTAGTTGCAGTGCACGGGATCCTCATCACAGTGGCTTCACTTGTTGCAGGGCACACAACACATGGGCTTTGGGAGTTGTGGTACCCGAGCTCAGTATTGTGGCTCCGGGGCTCAAGAGCACAAGCTTGCCAGTTGCACTGCAGGGGCCTAGTTGCTCCTCAGTATCTGGATCTTCCCTGATCAGGGGTAGAACCTGCATTGCCAGGCAGATTCTTTACCACTGAGACACCAAGGAAGCCCTAATTAAAATTTTCCTTTTAAGAGACTTATAGATTCACATGCAACTCTAGAAAATAATGCAGACAGATACTGAGAACCTTCCATCCAGTTTCCCCAAACATTAACATCTTGCAAAACTATAATACAATATCATAGCTAGGATATTTACATTAATACAGTCAAAACACAAACGTTTCCTTCACCACAAGAATCCTTCATATGGCCCTTTCAAGATGATTAAACCTCAATATTCCCAAGTTTTATACTTAATAGGAAAACCATCATAGAGTACCTCACTATAACATAAGCTTAATTCTACTATGGATTATTTTCAATCTCTCACACTCTCTCTAAACTGTGGACATCTCACTTATTCCTCAACATCAACAATATAAAAGGCTTCTTCTATACTTGTGAATAACTGATCAGTCTTCTCCCTTGTTACAAGGGGCAGAAGAATCTATAATAAGCATAAAAATACTAAGTGATAAGGATAAAAATAGCTAACATTCATTCTACCGTTTCCATGTGCCAGACAATATGCTATTCATTTAACAAGTATTAAATACTTTGATTCTTACAACACATCCATGAGGCAGATACTATTAAATTCCCCATTATGTACATGAGGAAACTAAGGCTCAAGGATATTGGGTAATTTGACCAAGTCACACATAGTTTAACAGTGGCATAACCAGGATCAAACCCATAAGGTCTATCTATAGATTCTGAAAGTGGAAGTACTAGACAAAAAGAAAAACTAGTGTTGGCTCAGCAGAGAAGGGTGAAGGTTGTAAACAATATTAAATAGAACAGTCAGCATACGGAAATGACATCTGATGATAAGAGAATTAGTCTCTGGGGAAGAGAAGCACAGAGAGAAGAGTTCTAAGACCCTAAATTGGGGAGGGCCTGGCATATTTGAAGAACGGCAAGGAGGCTGGTGCAGCTGAAGCAAAACGATCCAGTGGAACAATAGCAGTAGATAAGGTAAAAGAGACAGACATAGGAATGGAAATCACTAAAAAGTTCGGGGATTTTTTTTGAGGGATGGTGGTATCTTTGTGGGTTTTTTCTTTGTTTTTAGTAACAACTTTATTATATTACAATTCACATACCTTGAAGTTCACACTAATAAATTGTACAAGTCAGTGGTTAAATAACACATTCAGAACTGTGCTACCATCACCACAATCCAACTCCAGAGGATTTTCATCATCCCCTAAAGAATCCCCATATCCCAGCAGCTGTTTCTCATTCCACCTTTCCCCTTGCCTCTGGAAACCACTAATTCACTTCCTGTCTCTAAGGAATTGCCTATTCTGGACATTTCATATAAAAAGAATCATACGATATATGACCTTCTGTGCCTGGATTCTTCTGTTTGGCATAATAGTTTCAAGGTTCAGCCACACTGTAAGCATACATGTATCAGTACTTTGTTACATTTTAGGGTTGGATGATACCACATTTTGGTGTATCAATTTGGCACTGGGCTACACAAATGACAAATGTGTTTGCTGATATGTTATAAAGGATACAACTCAGGAATAACCAAGTGGAAAAGATGCATAGGGAAAGGTATTGACAGGTGGTGGTGGTAAATGAGGGTTTGCTGAAGTGTTGCATAAAGTTTCCACACCCTCTCCAGGCACACCACCTCCCAGGACCTCAATATGTTCACCAATTGAGCTCTCTGAACCCCACTGATTAGGAGTTTGTATGGAGGTTTCTTTGCATAGACACGATTAGTTCAATTATTGGCCACTGGTGAGTGAATTCAATCTATAGTTCCCCTCTCCTCTGAGGTGGGGACAGGGGACTGAAAGATCCAACCCTCTTATTCTGGCTTGATCTTTTCTAGCCCTGAATCTGAAGCTATGTAGGAGCCTCAGTCAAGAGTCATCTCATTAGCATACAAAAGACACTCTTCTCTCAGGAGATTCCTAGGGTTTTAGCAGCTCTGTGCCAAGAAGGAAGTGGGGCCAGCAAGGACCCAATATATTTCCTATTATACCACAATGTACAGTGCTGTGCTAAGTCACTTCAGTCACGTCCGACTCTTTGCAGCCCCATGGGCTACTGCCCGCCAAGTTCCTCTGTCCATGGGATTCTCCAGGCAAGAATACTGGAGTGGGTTGCCATCTTCTTATCCAGGGATCTTCCCAACCCAGTGATCCAACCAGCATCTCTTAAGTCTCCTGCACTGGCAAGTGTGTTCTTTACCACTAGCACCACCTGGGAACTAAAATTTTACAATGTACTAATTATGCAGCTAAATTCTGATATTTTTCCCTCTGATTTTGTCTAGTATTTTAATCCACCCTCATTTCTGAAACATCTACACAATACCTGCCACCCCACTCCAGCTGGGAAGAGACACCTATTTTTAAAAAACCAAGAAACACCTCAGAGATTGTCATTCTCCTGTATTATCTTGTCATTTTGTTGTTGTTCGGTCGCTCAGTCGTGTCCAACTTTTTGCGACCCCACGGACTGTAGCATGCCAGGCTTCCCTGTCCATTACCAACTCCCAGAGCTTGCTCAAACTCATGTTCATCGAGTTGGTGGTGCCATCCAACCATCTCATCCTTTGTCGTCCCCTTCTCCTTCTGCCTTCAATCTTTCCCAGCACCAGGGTCTTTTCCAATGAGTCAGTTCTTCGAATCAGGTGGCCAAAGGATTGCAGTTTCAGCTTCAGCATCAATCCTTCCAATGAATGCTCAGGACTGATTTCCTTTAGGATTGACTGGTTTGATCTCTTTGCTGTCCAAGGGACTCTCAAGAGTTTTCTCCAGCACCACAATTTGAAAGCACCAATTCTTTGGCACTCAGTCTTCTTTATATCACTGAGAACTAAGAGTATTTCCTGCCATATCAGTAAACAAGGATGTCATAATCATCAGCAATTCTGATCTGCCAAATGTGAATTTCTGAGCCCCAAGGGAACCCAGGAAGTACAGTACCTGCTATCTGGGCAGCTCCTTGATGTGAGCACTGAAGAAAAAACTGGTCCCAGATAGTTGAGATGCACATGAAAAGAATGATTTCAGTGAGCCCATATCCTTGCATCTTCTCACACACAGAAAAGCACTAAATTCCTTAATTTGAGATATCTGGTTTTCTTTAATTCACAAAGATACTTCTGATGTTTAGATTACTTGCCCTTTGTTGCAAATGTCTATATATCCTGACTCTTCCCCACACCTCCTCGGAGCAGTTCTCTCAGTTACTTGAGATACTGTCTCCCGGGCTTGAAGTCCTAAAAAATCCCCACCGAATAAAACCTAACTCTCAACTTCTGCGTTGTGACTATTTTTTTTTTAGTGGACATCACCAGGGCATTGTCTGCCCCAAGTTGCATAATGGTGCATCCTTGGCTAATTTCAAGATAGCACTAGCTATTGTTAGTACCATTTGAAAAAGAGCAAGTTCCCTACATCTGGGGCTAAAAATAATGGTAGGCTATCTAGCTCTTAATGTTCTAAAATCTTGACTAGAAGATAAACATGCCCAAATGTAGGAGTATGGCCAAGACACCATGTAATGGCTACAACAAATTAAAATGTGACAACAACTGCCTTGAAATCTAAAAGTATCTGAGGCAACTGCTGCTAAAAGATAATAAGATTTTGAAGACCACAGGGTTGTCAATAAAAAATTCAAATCAGCTAGAAAAAAGTCAATAAAACAGTCATCAAAGCAGACAAAAGCAAGAAATAGGACTCAAAAAGAAGCCAAGTGTCATTTAGGAAGCAATTATCTGATAACACAAAACTCAGAGTCCTTTTGGACCTAACCTTCATGTACATATTAAATATCAGTTAACTGATAAGGTTTGGTGGATTATATTTGCCAAAGGTTATTTGTATTTCAAAAAGGAATTAACTTCTAAAACAATGGACTGCTTTAATTCACTCAACAAATATTTGCTGAGCACCTACTCTGGGATATGATGGTGAGCACAACAGAAACTTTTCCTGGAGTCAGTTTTGGAGCAAGCGGTAAAGCCAAATACCAACCAAACAACACTAACATTTGCACAATTGCAAACTGAGGTAAATAAGTGTTCCAAAAAGAAAAATCATTCTGGGAGCGCTTATACCAAAGACCCTAATCAAGGAAGTAATCTGGAGGAAATAACCATTTAACTGAGATCTGAAGGATGAGCTGGATTGAATGGTCTGAGCCTTAAAGTGAAACAAGATTTTTACCAGAGAGTTGGTGTGTTAACTTGCTAGGGTTGCCATAACAAAGTATCACAAACTAGATGGCATAAACAACAGGAATGTATTGGCTCACAGTTCTAAAAAGCTAGAAGTCAAGGTGTCTGGAAAATTGGTTCCTTCTGAGAGTGATGAGGGAGGCTCTGTTCCATTCTTCTCCCCTAGATTATGGCAGTTTGCTGGCAATCTTTGGTGTCCCTTGGCTTGGTTTCTGCTTCATTTTCATATGGCATTCTCCTTGTGTTCATATCTGTGCCTAAATTTCCCTTTTTTATAAGGACATCAGTCATACTAAATTAGGGCTTCACCCTAATCCTCATCTTAATTAATTATATCTGCAATGACCCTATTTCCAAACAAGGTCACATTTTGAGGTACCAGAGGCTAGGACTTCAACATATGTATTTTTGCAGGTATAAAATTCAATCCACAACAGTTGGGAAAGAGACAATGTGAACAAAGAGGGGTCTCAAATTTACCTCCTGACTTCAAATGGGTTGCTAATGAGAATAAAAATTTTCATATCAGAGACCTTCAGGAAATTCCATGTCCTCAAGAGAGAGTTGGATTACATTTATGCTCTTCAAGAAGGAAGCAGAAACTAAGAAGAAATTGAGATTACATAGCATTAGCTGATTACAGAGTAGGAATACTAGGAACACAATGGAAAGCTTGGGAGGTGGGAGAGGTTTGGGTTAAGGACAAGGGATTATAGAGCATTATAAGCATGAAGGACAGAGAGAGGAAACTGGTCAGGAATGCTTACTTATACTGAGGTTTCTGACTGACGAAAACAGAAATAAGAAGCAAAGGTGGCTTTAATCCCAAATGCCTTTTTGAGAAAGGCCTAAAGACCTCCCAGTGTAGAGCAATATCAGGCTCAATGAGCATAGTCCATGTTCTCCTGGACAGAACTAGGATCAAATTCTGGCTCTACCATTCACTGGATATATATGGTTGGGCCAGGGTCAGCACCTCTTTGCTTCCTCATTTATAATATGGGGCTTCTCTCATGACTCAGTGGTAAAGAATCTGCCTGCCAATGCAAGAGACAGGAGACGCAAGTTCAATCCCTGAGTAAGATGCCCTGGAGAAGGAAACGGCAACCCACTCCAGAATTCCTGCCTGGGAAATCCCCATGGACAGAGGAGCCTGGTGGGCTACAGTCCATGGGGTCACAAAAAAGTTGGAAAAATTGAATGACTGAGCATACATGCATATATATATATATGTATGTATATATATACATACATGCAATACATATATATGTATACACATACATATATATATAACATCAGAACATCTAAATATATAAAGCAAACATTGAGAGTTTGAAGGGAGAGATAAGCAATACAAGACAAGATAATAACAGTAAAAGACTCTGCTCTCAATAATGGAGAGAACATTCAGACAGAAGATCAAAAAGGAAACAGAGAACTTGAACAAAACTATAGACTAAATGGACCTAAGAGACATATAAAGAACATTCCATACCATGTCAATAGAATACACATTCTTCTCAAGTGCACATGGAACATTCTCCAGGAAGCTCATATTTAGGTCACAAAACATGTCTTAACAAGTTTAAGAAGACTGAAATTATACCAAGTATATTTTCTGCCCATAATGGAATGAAACTAGCAGTCAACAGTAGATGATAAATGGGAAAATTAACAAATGTGGAAATTAAGCAATAATAATCCTCAACAACAAGGTTTAAAGGAAATTGGAATATACCTTGTGATAAACAAAAACACAACATATCAAAATACATGAGGTATGACAAAATATTCAGAAAATCAGTCCTGAATATTCATTGGAAGGACTGATGTTGAAGCTGAAGCTCCAACACTTTGGCCACCTGATGGAAAGAGTCGACTCATTGGAAAAGACTCTGATGCTGGGAAAAATTGAAGGCAGGAGGAGAAGGAGATGACAGAGGATGAGATGGCTGGATGGCATCACCAACTCAATGCACATGAGTTTGAGCAAGCTCCAGGAGTTGGTGATGGACAGGGAGGCCTGGTGTGCTACAGTACGTGGGGTCGCAAAGAGTCAGATGACTGAGCGACTGAACTGACTGACAATAAAAGCAGACCAAAGAGGGAAGTTTGTTGACATAAATGCTTATATTAAAAAAGAAAAAAATTCAAACAACCTAATTTTATACCCCAGGAAGCTATAAAAAGTAGAACAAATTAAGCTTAAAGTTATCAAAATGATGGGGGGAAAAAGATTAAAACATAAGTAAGTGAAATAGAGAATAGATTAACAATGTGAAAAAACCAACAAAACTAAGAGGTGATATCATGAAAAGATAAACAAAATTGACAAACTCTTAGACGACTTAGAAAAAAAAAAGAGATGACAAAATAAAAACATGAATGCCAATCTGTCTCAAACTCTTCCCAAAACTCAAAGAGAAGTATACATATCCAAATTCATTCACAAGGTCAGCGCCACCCTGATACCAAAGCCAGGTACCAGAATTACCCTGATAACAAACAAGAAAAGAAAACTACAGACCAATATCCCAGATGAATACAGATACAAAAATCCTAAACAAAATACCAGCAAACCAAATTCAACAGCTCTTTAAAAGGATCATAGATCATGACCAAGTGGGATTTATCCCTGGGATGCAAGGATGGTTCAACATATATAAATCAATGTGTCACACCATAAGGCCAGAATATAGAATAAAAATTATAGAATCATCTCAATAGATACACAAAAAGCATTTGACAAAATTCAAATATCCTTTCAGGATAAAAAAATCTCAGTATAAGAAAATTGCCTCAACATAACAGAAGCCATATATGATAAGCACACAGATAACATCACACTAAATGGTAAAAAAATTGAAAGCTTTTCCTCTAATATCCGTAACAGATAAAGATGACTGCTATGCTACTTCTATTTAGCATAGTACTAGAAGTTAGAGAGGTAGAGCACTTTAGGCAAGAAAAAGAAATAAAAGGCATCCAAATTGGAAAATAAGATATAAAATTATCCATGTTTGCAAATGACATGATCTTATATATATAGAAAATACTAAAGACTCCAGGTGTTATAACTAATAAATTTGGTAAAGTTGCAGGATACAAAATCAACATACAAAAATCAGTTGCATTTCTATATACTAACAGTGAACTATCTGAAAAGAAAATTAAAGAAACAATCTCATTCACAATAGCATGAAAACATATTTAGGAATTTAGGAATATAAATATACATATTTAGTATATTCAGGAATAAACTTAAACAAGGAGGTAAAAGACTTGTACACCAAAAACTACAAGACACTGATAAAGACACAAACAAATGGAAAGATATCCATGTCCATGAACTGAAGAATTAATATTGTTAAAATGTCCATACAACTCAAAGTGGTCTACAGATTCTATGTAACCACTACCAAAATTCTAGTGGTATTTTTCACAGAAGTAGAAAAAACAATCCTAAAACTCATATGGAAACACTGAAGGACATGAATAGAAAAAGCAATCCTGCAAAGCTGAAAACACCCCACTTCCTGATTTCAAAATATATTACAGAGCTACAGAAGTTAAAACAGTACTGTGCCTGCTTAAAGACAAACAGCTAACCAATGGAACAGATTAAAGAGCCCAGAAATAAACATATGCATATATGGTCAACCTGATCTTTAATGAAAGTGCCAAGAATACACAATAGGGCAAGGACAATTTCCCCAACAAATTGTGTTAAGAAAACTGGATACCCACATGCAAAAGAATGAAACCTTACCCTTATTTTATGCCATATACACAAATCAACTCAAAATGGATTAACATTTAAAGAAGAGATAAGAAAGTATAAAACTCCTAAAAGAAAATGTAGGGAAAAAGCTTTGTGACACTGGTCTTGACAATGACATTTTTTGTATATGACAATAATACCTCAGGCAAGAAAAGCAAAACAGTTAACTGGAACTATGTCAAACTAAAAAGCCTCTCTATAGCAACAGAAACAAAAAGTGAAAAGGTAATTTGTGAACTCAGAGAAAACATTTGCAAACTATATAACTGATTTTTATATATGTATATATATATATATATATATACACATACACACACAGAACTCCTAAAAGATGATGCTGCAAAAGTGCTGCACTCAATATGCCAGCAAATTTGGAAAACTCAGCAGTGGCCACAGGATTGGAAAAGGTCAGTTTTCATTCCAATCCCAAAGAAAGGCAATGCCAAAGAATGCTCAAACTACCACACAATTGCACTCATCTCACATGCTAGCAAAGTAATGCTCAAAGTTCTCCAAGCCAGGCTTCAATAGTATGTGAACTGTGAACTTCCAGATGTTCAAGCTGGATTTAGAAAAGGCAGAAGAACCAGAGATCAAATTGCAAACATCCACTGGATCATAGAAAAAGCAAGAGAATTCCAGAAAAACATCTACTTCTGCTTCACTGACCACGCTAAAGTCTTTGACTGTGCGGATCACAACAAACTGTGGAAAATTCTTAAAAGAGATGGGAATACCAGACCACCCTATCTGCCTCCTAAGAAATCTGTATGCAGGTCAAGAAGCAACAGTTAGAACCAGACATGGAACAATGGACTGGTTGCAAATTGGGAAATTTGAGTGTATCCAAAATTTGACTGGTTCCAAATTGAGTGTATCAAGGCTGTATATTGTCACCCTGCTTGTTTAGTTTATAAGCAGAGTACATCATGAGAAACGCTGGAGTGCATGAAGCACAAGCTGGAATCAAGATAGCCGGGAGAAATATCAATAACCTCAGATATGCAGATGGTACCACCCTTATGGCAAAAAGTGAAGAGGAACTAAAGTCCCTTGATGAAAGTGAAAGAGAAGAGTGAAAAAGCTGGCTTAAAACTCAACATTCAAAGAACTAAGATCATGGCATCTGGTCCTATCACTTCATGGCAAACAGATGGGGAAACATTAGAAATAGTGACTGACTTTATTTTCCTGGGCTTCAAAATCACTGCAAATGGTGACTGTAGCCCTGAAATTAAAAGATGCTTGCTCCTTGGGAAAAAAGCTATGACCAACCTACATAGCGTATTAAAAAGCAGAGACATTACTTGGCTGACAAAGGTCCATCTAGTCAAAGATATGGTTTTTCCAGTAGTCATGATGTGAGAGTTGGACCATTAAGAAAGCTGAGCACTGAAGAATTGATGCTCTTCAACTGTGATGTTGGAGAAGACTCTTGAGAGTCCCTTGGACTGCAAAGAGATCCAACCAGTCAATCCAAAGTGAAATGAATAGTCAGTCCTGAATATTCATTGGAAGTACTGATGCTGAAGCCAAAGCTCCAAACCTTTGGCCACCTGATGTGAAGAACTGACTCACTGGAAAAGATCCTGATGCTGGGAAAGACTGAAGGCAGGAGGAGAAGGGGATGACAGAGGATGAGATGGTTGGATGGCATCATTGGCTCGATGGAGATGAGCTTGAGCAAGCTCCAGGAGTTGGTGATGGACAGGGTAGCCTGGTGTGCTATAGTCCATGGGGTCACGAAGAATCAGACATGACTGAGCAACTGAACTGAACTGAGAACTCAATAGCCAAATACCAAAATCTGATTTTAAAATGAGCTAAGGACCTGAATAGGCATTTATCCAAAGAAGACATAAATGTCTATCAGGTACATGAAAAAATGTTCCACAGTCTATAAATGTAAAGGAAATACAAATCAAAGCCACAATGAAATATCATCTCATACCTGTAAGGATGGTTATTATTTAAAAAAAAAAAGATCACAAAAGTTGGTGAGGATGTAGAAAAATTGGAATCTTTGTGCACTATTGGTAGAAATGCAAAACAGTACAGCCACTATGGTAAACTGTATAGAGGTTCTTCAAAAAATTAAAAATAGAACTACCATATGACCAAGCAATCCCACTTTTAGGTATTTATCCAAAAGAACTGAAACCAAGATCTCAAAGAAATATTAGCACTTCCATGTTCATTACACCACCATTCACGATAGCCAAGATGTGAAAACAACATAAATGTCTATCAACAGATGAATGAAGAAACAATGCCATACACATACAATGGATTATTATTTAGCCTTTAAAAAGAAGGAAACTCTGCAATATGCAACAACATGGATGAACTTTGAAGATTTTATGCCAAGTGAAATAAACCAGTCACAGAAAGACAAATATTACATGACTTCACTTATATACGGTATCTAAAATAGTCAAAATCATAGAATCAAAATGTGCAATGGTGGTTGCCAAGGGGCAGAGGGGTGGTATGAATTATTAATCAACAGGCATAAAGTTTTAGTTAAACAAGATGAATAAGTTCTAAAGATCTGTTATATAATATACTGTTATCCTATGGTTAACAATACTGTATTGGACACTTAAAAATTATTAAGAGGGTAAATCTCATGCTAAGTGTTCATTCTAAAAATTAAATTTTAAAAAAGAACTCTGAAATGGGTCTGACTGGGTTAAATCAATTCATTTTTGAGGCTCTGAGGGATAATTTGTTTCTTACCTTTTCTACTCTCTAGAGGCTACCCACATTCCTAGGCTTACTTGCCCTCTTTATTTCATCTTTAGAGCCATCAACATCAGACTAAGACTCCCACTGCTAACTCTCTGGCTCTTTGCTATGCCTCTCTCTCCCATTTATAGAATTACATTGGGACCATCTGGATAATCTCCCTATACATGGGAAAGTGACTAACGTCCTCCGAAGATATCCAAGTCTGAATTCCTGGAACCTATGATTACTGCCATATAAGCAAAGAGGGACTTCTGTATATGTAATTAAATTAAGGATTTTGAAATAGGGAAATTATCCTAGATTATCTGGGTGAACTGCAATTACAAGTGTCCTTATCAGAGGGAGATTGAAGGAGATTTTATGAGAGAGATATGACCGAAGCAGAGATTAGAGAGATTTATGCTTCCAAGATAGAGGAAGGGGCCCCTAACCAAGGAATACAAGTGTCCACTAGAAGACAAGAAAAGGGACTTTCCATTCAGAGACTCCAGAAAAAATTAGCCCTACAAACATTTTTATTTTAGCCCAGTGAAACTGATTTTGGCCTTCTGAAATCCAAAACTGTAAGAAATTAAAAGTGTATTGTTTTAAGCTACTAAATTTTAGTAACAATAGGAAATTAATACACCATCTCAAGGTCTGCTGATGACCAAGCTTAATTCCACCTGAAACCTTCATTTCATTTGCCTTGTAACTTAATATACTCAGTTTCCAGGGATTAGGACATGGACATCCTGGGGGAAGGGCATTATACTGCCTATACCACAATTTCACATAAAGGGAAAATAAAGTACAGGTCAACAAAATAAGTAAATGTCAAGTATTAACAGCAAATGTAGGAGAATGAATTCACAATCTCGGGTGTGTCAAAGGTCTTAAGACAACAATATTGTTAAGACTACTTTTTAAAAAACTGATACATTTATTTCCATTAAAGTTTTAAAACTCTGTAATCTAAGTTACATAAAGCAAAAGTACAAGCAACAAGCTTGCAGAAAATATTTGCAGCATATATAACCAAGAATAGGACTTCCCTGGTGGCTCAGATGGTAAAAGCGTCTGCCTACAATGCAGGAGACCCGGGTTCAATCCCTGGGTCGGGAAGATCCCCCGGGAGAAGAAAATGGCAACCCACTTGAGTATTCTTGCCTTGAAAATCCCATGGACAGAGGAGCCTAGTAGGCTACAGTCCACGGAGTCACAAAGAGTTGGTCCAGAGTCGGATATGACTGAGCGACTTCACTTTCACTTGAACCAAGGATTAGTAGCCCATTTTATACTAGTAAGAATAGAAAATGACTTAAGTGTCTATCAGTAAGGGAATGATTAAATGGTGTACTTACCCATACAATAGAAAGTTAGTTGCACAGTCCGTCCAACTCTTTGTGATTCCATGGACTGCAGCCTGTCCCACTCCTCTGTCCAGGGTATTCTCCAGGCACAAGTACTGGAGTGGGTTGTCATTTCCTTCTTCAGGGGATCTGCCTGACCCGGGGATCGAATCCAAGTCTCCCATATTGCAGGCAGATTCTTTACCAGCTGGGCCACAGGGGAAGCATACAATAGGCTACCTACAACAATTTAAAAGAATAAGCAAGAATTTTTCTGATTCTTTGCAAAAATCTCAAAGACATTGATATTTTAGATAGTAACAGAACAGTATGTACTGTATAATGCTATTTTTAGGGGGGAAACAATATGCACCAAACAAAATCGTAAATCATGAAGCACTGTCCTCACTTTTATGAAGATATCAGCAGTTACCTTTGGGCAGAAGAGCAGCAGCAAAGAGAAACATTAATTTTGTTCTATATTATTTGAAGGCAGACACACTCATGTATAAACTGCATAATATTTTTTAAAGCACAATTCTGTCTTGTTCATCACTGTATCCAAGCAGCCAGCACAGTTTTTGACTGGTAATGTTTGTTTAGTGGATGAAATCCAAGGGGATGAGATTTACTGCTAATGATAAATCCTGTGCTGGTAAGAATATGCCTGAGTTATGCTTAAACTCTTTCTGCTTCAAGCCCAGCTTGGTCTTCATTTGGAAACTGCTTTGGGGAAATTGGAAGTCTGAGCCAAAAGTGAGTGAGTGAATATGTGTGTGCATGTGCTTTAGTATGTATAATAATTTATATTCTTTATGCTTCCAGACAACAACTCTGCAAAATAGTCATCCTCATACCCATTTTACAAATAAGGAAACTAAGGCTTAGATAAGAGGCTAACTGAAATGACTTACCCTAAGATTTTCTTTGTTCTCTTCCTGTAAATGCAATTTTGACAGTAACAGAAATCTTATAAAACAGAATGTGGTGAGTTCAACAGAAATACTTCCTTCTACCAGTACTTGATTTACTTCACTAGGTGTTTGTTTTACTTGTATTAGATAGTTCATACCCTTGTTTTTTAAACTGGCAGTAAACTGTTTGTACTGAAACAGTATTCAGTACAAAGTAAATCTCCCTCCACATAGCCTGTAGTCATCTACCTCCCTCCCTTGAGACAACAGTCAGCAACTTTTTCTGTGTCTTTTCAGAAATATTCCATGTATATACAAGCACACATACAAATATACCTAAAATCTAATTTGAAGTATTTTACACACATAGTCCTGTACTTTTCTTATTTCACTCAACAATGTACCTTGGAAATCATTTCATATTTGCTAGATCTGCTACATTCTGGTTAATAGCTGTACATTACTAATTTTAGGGAAAACTCATAATTTAAATAATCCCTCATTTATGGCGACTGCAGTTGTTTAATATCTTCTGTTATTACAAAGCTACAGTGGGTATTATTATACATAGGCCATTTTGCACACATGTAAATGTATCTGCAGAGTAATTTTTAGAGGAGCAATTGCTGAATACAAAAGATGTCCCTTAAATATTTCATGGATACTGGTAATTTTCCTCTGTAGATGTTATATAATTTTACTGCCCCCCCCAATGTTTATTTATACTCCTCTGCCAACACTTGGTAATATTTTCTTTTTTTGAAATTAATTTATTTTTTAATTGAAGAAAACTTGCTTTACAGAATTTTGTTGTTTTCTGTCAAACATAGTGTTTTCTTATACAAGGAAAAGAAAGAAAAAATTTATTTTATTTGCATTTGGCACTGAAAGGTAGCTCTTTCAACCTTTCCCAGGGGAAAGCTGCAGTTCCATCAACCCTCCATTTCCCACAATGGTACTACTTATCAACTAAAACTGTGAAACCTATTTCCCTCTCTTTTACTTTAAACATGATTGATCTACTTCATATAGGGCTGGGCATGGAAATTACTAATTCTGCTCTTCCATTTGAAAGATAACTCTCCTTTCAGGGTGATCAACCCCTCACTACCCTGGGTCACTTGCTGATTGAACTCTCCAGAAACATCCACATTTGGTTCTAGTGTGGACCCACTGCCCCTGCCTGGCAAGTATTTACATCAGGTACTGTTTCTGGCAAAAAAGAAACACACTGTTGCCATCTCCCTCCTCCTTCCTTTCATCAATCTCATCTCAATGGTCCTTAGGAAAACACTTTATTTCATTATTATTTCCTTTCAGTTCACTTCAGTCATTCAGTCCTGTCCAACTCTTTGCAACCCCATGAACCGCAGCAGGCCAGGCCTCCCTGTCCATCACCAACTCCCAGAGTTTACTCAAACTCATGTCCATTGAGTCAGTGATGTCATCCAACCATCTCATCCTCTGTCGTCCTCTTCTCCTGCCCTCAATCTTTCCCAGCATCAGAGTCTTTTCAAATGAGCCAGCTCTTCGCATCAGGTGGCCAAAGTATTGGAGCTTCAGCTTCAACGTCAGTCCTTCCAATGAACACCTAGGACTGATCTCCTTTAGGATGGACTGGTTGGATCTCCTTGCAGTCCAAGGGACTCTCAAGAGTCTTCTCCAACACCACAGTTCAAAAGCATCAATTCTTAGTCGCTCAGCTTTCTTTATAGTCCAACTCTCACATCCATACACGACCACTGGAAAAACCATAGCCTTGACTAGTCGGACCTTTGCTGGCAAAGTAATGTCTCCGCTTTTTAATATGCTGGACTTCCCTGGTAATATGCCGTCTAGGTTGGTCATAACTTTCCTTCAAAGGAGTAAGCGTCTTTTAATTTCAAGGCTGGAATCACCATCTGCAGTGATTTTGGAGCCCACAGAAATAAAGTCAGGCACTGTTTCCACTGTTTCCCCATCTATTTGCCATAAAGTGATAGGACTGGATGCCATGATCTTAGTTTTCTGAATGTTGAGCTTAAAGCCCACTTTTTCACTTTCCTCTTTTACTTTCATCAAGAGGCTCTTTAGTTCTTTTTTGCTTTCTGCCTTAAGGGTGGTGTCATCTGCATATCTGAGGTTATTGATATTTCTCCCAGCAATCTTGATTCCAGCTTGTGCTTCATCCAGCCCAGCATCTCTCATGATGTACTCTGCATATAAGTTAAACAAGCAGGGTGACAAGATACAGCCTTGACGTACTCCTTTTCCTATTTGGAACCAGTCAGTTGTTCCATGTCCAGTTCTAACTGTTGCTTCCTGAGCTGCATACAGGTTTCTCAAGAAGCAGGTCAGGTGGTCTGGTATTCCCATCTCCTTCAGAATTTTCCAATTTATTGTGATCCACACAGTCAAAAGCTTTGGCATAGTCAATAAAGCAGAAATAGATGTTTTTCTGAAACTCTCTTTTTCGATGATCCAGTGGATGTTGGCAATTTGATCTCTGGTTCCTCTGCCTTTTCTAAATCCAGCTTGAACATCTGGAAGTTCATGGTTCACATATTGCTGAAGCTTGGCTTGGAGAATTTTGAGCATTACTTTACTAGCATGTGAGATGAGTGTAACTGTGTGGTAGTTTGGGCATTCTTTGGCATTGCCTTTCTTTGGGATTGGAATGAAAACTTACCTTTCCCAGTCCTGTGGCCACTGCTGAGTTTTCCAAATTTGCTGGCATATTGACTGCATCACTTTCACAGGATCATCTCTTAGGATTTGAAAGAGCTCAACTGGAATTCCATCACCTCCACTAGCTTTGTTCATAGTGATGCTTCCTAAGGCCCACTTGACTTCACATTCCAGGATGTCTGGCTCTAGATGAGTGTGAGTGATCACACCATCGTGATTATCTGGGTCGTGAAGATCTTTTTTGTACAGTTCTTCTGTGTATTCTTGCCACCTCTTCTTAATATCTTCTGCTTCTGTTAGGTCCATACCATTTCTGTTTTATTGAGCCCATCTTTGTATGAAATGTTCCCTTGGTATCTCTCATTTTGTTGATAAGATCTCTAGTCTTTCCCATTCTATTGTTTTCCTCTATTTCTTTGCATTGATCATTGAGGAAGGTTTTCTTATCTCTTCTTGCTATTCTTTGGGACTCTGCATTCAAATGGGTATATCTTTCCTTTTCTCCTTTGCTTTTCCCTTCTCTTCCTTTCACAGCTATTTGTAAGGCCTCCTCAGACAGCCATTGTGCTTTTTTGGGTTTCCTTTTCTTGGGGATGGTCTTGATTCCTGTCTCCTGTACAACGTCACAAACCTCCGTCCATAGTTCATCAGGTACGCTGTCTATCAGATCTAGTCCCTTAAATTGATTTCTCACTTCCACTGTACAGTCATTATTATTTAGCTTTGTGCAAACTAGTTTCCCCAGTTCCCCACCCACAAAGATAGACTCCTTGATTTCTAAGGCCAAATTTATTTCTTCTTACTATTGGGCCATTAAAACTAGTTTACCCAGTTCCCCACCTACAAAGATAGACTCCTTGATTTCCAAGGCCAAATTTATTTCTTCTTACAACTGGGCCAATAGAAAATCTATTTATTCTTTCCTATACAAAGTTTGTGGAGAAGGAAATGGCAACCCACTCCAGTATTCTTGCCTGGAAAACCCTTTGAACAAAGGAGTTTGGTGGGCTACAGTCCACAGGGTCACGAAGAGTCGGACACGACTTAGCCTGTACACTCGCACAAAGTTTGTAAATATGGAAACTAAGAAAATCTTTTTATATGTTAAAATAGCTTTAAAAGTATATAGCACGTAATGGTGACTTAGACATTAGCAAGTAGAAGGATCCTGAGATTTGCTTCCTAGATTGCTAACTTCAAATTTCATCTGCAATAACAGTTTTCTCACTTGAGTTATTTACAATAAGAAGAATCATTTCATTATATGATTTATAATGAGGGTAGCACTATTTCTCTCTCTCTCCTCCAATAAAGAAATAATACTATCAGTAGCTTCTTCTGGGTAGAGTTAACATGTTGATTTGTTCTCTTATTCACTTAAAAAAACACCAAAACTTTGGGGCAATCTTTACCGAATCAAGGCTATTCGACTTGATTGGAAACAGTTACGATTTCAGTCTGTTAAGAAGTTTGTATAACAGGAAAGATTTTCTCAGAAGGTAGCCAGAACAGAATATTGGAAGACTTATGATCAACACCAGTACTTTGTTTTGTTTTTATCTGTCCTTAGAGATGGTGAGTCCTATATTCCCATGGCTTGGCACAGTGCCTGACATACAAAAGGTACTCAATAATTATTTCTTGCATAAATTAATGAAAGAGAAGACTACTTACAGAGGCAGAACTCCTCACATTCTTCCCCCTCAAATCTCACATCTTTTTTTTTTTTTCCAGTAAACTGGTAGGATCTGGCGCAGCTACATTGTCCACCTGAATGGAAGCAGAGTTTAGGGAATGATTATTCTGTTTGCTCAGAAATACCTTAAAGATATAAATAAACAGAGGAGATAAGTAATTTCAGGTGGCTGTACATGGGCAGAAAACATAAATGCAGACTTGTTCCTCGACTGTGATGCCTCAATAGAAACAATTCTCTGAGACCAAGCCGTCTACAGACAGAACTGGGGCAACTCCATTTAGTCAGCTATTTAGAGGAAAAGACTACTGAGAATTCAGAAAACGGTCTAAATTATGGTAAAACAATTCAAATAGAAAAAAACAGGAAAACTACATATATATATATGTGTGTGTGTGTGTATGTATGTATGTATGTACGTTTTGTTTATTGCTTGACCATTATTGCTTAAATTCCCCACGTGAGTTCTGCAGGAAGGTGTTGCTTGCTCCTTGGAAGTAAAGTTATGACCAACCTAGACAGAATATTAAAAAGCAGAGACATTACTTTGCCAACAAAGGTCCTACTAGTCAAAGCTATGGTTTTACCAGTAGTCATGTATGGATGTGAGAGTTGGCCTATAAAGAAAGCCGAGAGCTGAATAATTGACGCTTTTGAACTGTGGAGTTGGAGAGGATTCCTGAGAGTCCCTTGAACTGCAAAATCCAACCAGTCTATCCTAAAGGAGATCATTCCTGGGTGTTCATTGGAAGGACTGATGCTGAAGCTGAAACTCCAATCCTTTGGCCACCTGATACAAAGAACTGACTCATTTGAAAAGACCCTGATGCTGGGAAAGACTGATGGTAGGAGGAGAAGGGGACGACAGAGGATGAGATGGTTGGATGGCATCACCGACTCAGTGGACATGAGGCCGAGTAAACTCCAGGACGTGGCGATGGACAGGGAGGCCTGGCGTGCAGCAGTCCACAGGGTCGCCAACAGTCGGACACGACTGAACTGAGCTGAACTGGGCCCTCCCACCGGCCGCCAGGGCCATGCAGGCACCTGAGAGACGAGGCCGAACCCACGGCGCTCTGCTCTCCGGAAGCCTGGGGCTCCAGGTTCCCCGCACCCTGCGCGTTCCCCACTGACGCTAGAATATGCCTCAGTCGGGCAGTACCTTTTTTTCTTTTCTCCACAGCCTGTTGACTCCGAAGTTTCGTCCGTTATTACGGGGAAATCCCCAGCCGGCGTCCGAGCCGAGCGGCGGTCCCGCAGACCCCAGCCAGCCTCCGGGAGGGGGCCCGCCGTCTAGTTGAAAACCTCTCCCTTTCCTCTTCCTCGCTTCCTTTCTCTCACCTTCCTTCTCGCTCTCTTTCTTTTGTTTGTTTGTTTTTTAAATCTGAGCAAGCCGCCGATTTTTCCGGGCCGCTCGGAGGAGGCCGCCGCCCAGCCCCGCGTTTCACTTCCCAGTGGCGCTGGCGGCGCTGGCTGCCGGGCGGCGCTGTGAGCGCCCGGGAGACGCGCACGTGCACGCTCCGCTCCGCTCGGCCCGCGCGGGTTCCGTAAAGGGCCCCGGACCGGCTCGCGTTGGCCCGAGCCGCTTCGGGGCCTTGAGCGCGGTCGCTCCCAGCCTGCTGGGAATCGTGGAGAGAACAGGCTGTGCGTGCGTGTCTGTGTGTGTGTGTGTGTGTGTCTGTGAGACAGAGCGTTGAGGAAAGAAGAGCCTCCTTTTACAGTGCAAAAAAGAGGAAGGAGAGCTGGTGGAGAAAATTTTGGAAGGGGCTAACTGAATGTTCCTGGTGTAGGAAATGGCAACCCACTCCAGGATTCTTGCCTGGAAAATTCCATCGACAGATGAACCTGGCGGGCTACAGTCCATGGAGTCGCAAAGGGTGGGACACGACTGAGCTCGCAGATACAGCTGAGTGTTAGAGCTAAACGGGGCTTCAGAGACGTGGTGAGGGACAGAAAGTAGGAAGGTGGGGCAGGGAAGACTGAGTCCCAGTCACATAGGATGTGTAGAGAACGGAACCTGGCACATCAGAGTCATTTTGCCATTCGGCTGGAAAGCAAAACAAACAAACAAAAAAGAAGACAGAAGGGCTATCAGTGGAAATGGCAGAATAGGAAGCTCTATGGGCCGTCCCTACACAGAAACACCAAAATGGTGTCAGAAATGACTTTATGGGAGATCTGAGAAATAGCTGATCATTTGCAGCATTCAAGTGAATCCTCAATCAAGAAAAAGATGATTTAAACACAGCATAATGGAGACATTACCAGCGATTTTAAGGTAATAGAAAAGATTATAAGAGAAAACTATGAACAATGTATACTAACAAATTAGGTAACCTAGATAAAATGGACAAATTACTAGAAACATATAGACCATCAAAACTGATTCGAGAAAAAAAAAATCTGAACAGCCTTAATAACCAGAGATTGAATCAGCAGTTTAAAAAAAAACACACACACCACCACCACCACCTTCTGATGAAGAAAAGTCCAGGACCAGATCAGTGGTTCACTAGTGAATTGTACGAACTGCTAAGAACAATTAACACCAATCCTTTTCAAACTCTTCTAAGAATAGAAAAACAGTCAACACTTCTTAACTCATTTGATGGGACCAATATTATGTGATACCAAAACTAGAGACATCACAAAAGAAAAAAACTACAGACCAATATCCCCTATGAATATAGATGCAAAAAATTCTGAATAAAATCCTTGCAAACTGAATCCAGCAGAATGTTAAAATAATTACACACCATGACCAGGTGATATTTATCTCACAAGGGGTTCAACAAATAAGAACCAATCAATTATAATATACCATATTAAAAGAATGAAAGAAAATATAATAATCTTCAATTGATGCAGAAAAAACATTTTACAAAATCCAACACTTTTTTATGATAAAAACATTAAACAAGCTAGGAATAAAGAGAACTTCCTCAATCTGATTAAGAGCGTTTGTGGAAACAAACAAACCCTACAACTGACATCAATAGTGAAAGACTGAAAGAGTTACCCCTAAGATCAGGAACAACAACAATGCCTGCTTTCACTGCTTCTATTCAAAATTGTATAAGAAACATTGTCCTGTAAGTTACAACTTGAGCAATATGTCAAGAAAAAGGAAATAAGAGACATCCAAATTGGAAAGAAACAAGTAAAACTATCCCTCTTTGCAGATGACATGATTGTATATGGAAAATAAAGAATACACACACACACACACACACACACACACAAAAGAAAACTATTAGAGCTAATAAATTCAGTTGTATTTCTAAACACTAGCAATGAACAATCCAGATAAGGAATTAAAAAATTCAATTTTTAGTAGCATCAAAAAGAATAAACTATTTAGAAATAAATTTAACCAAATAGGTGCAATTAAAGAAGATGTAAATGAATGGAAAGACACCCTGTGTTCATAAATTAGAAGACTTAATAGTGTCAAGATGGCAGTAGTACCTAAGGTAATCTACATATCCAGTGTATGGATAAATCTACATATCCAGTGGGATGAAAATCCCATGTGCATCTTTCTTTTTTTGGTAAAAATGAAAAAGCTGATCCTGAAACATACATGGAATTGCAAGGGACCCCAGATACAAACTTGAAACAGATCAAGATACTTTTGAAAAGAAGAACAGAAATAGAATACTTACTGCTCAATTTCAAAACATACTGCAAAGCTAAAGTAATAAAAACAGTGTGGAGCAGATATTAAAAATACATATATATCTCAGTGGAATATAATTGAGAATCCAGAAATAAACCAATACACCTATACTCAGTTGATTTTTTAAATTTACTTAAAAATTTTTTTTATTGAACTGGGTCATCATTGTTGTGCACAGGCCTTCTCTAGTTGTGGTAAGCAGAGGCTTCTCTTCATTGCAGTGTGAAGTGTGAAGTGTGAAGACACCACTTCTTCAAAGTGGTGGAGAATGTTGCAGAGCACAAGTTCTAGGGGTACAGGCTTCAGTAGTTGCAGTCAATTGATTTTTGACAAGAATCCCAGACCATTCAATTGACAAATAACAGTCTCATTAACAAATGGTGTCAGACAATTGGATATCCGCTTGGAAGGGAAGATAGAATCCTACATTACATCACATGCCAAAAACAAACCACAGCAAAATGCATCAAAGACTTAAGTAAGAGATAGAAAACTCTAATAGTCATAGAAGAAAGTATAGAGGTAAGTCTTCAATAAGGACCTACTGTATAGTAAAGGGAACTCTGCTCAATATTATGCAGTAATCTAAATGGGAGAAGACTTTGAAAAAGAATAGATTTGTGTATATGTATAACTAAATCACTTTGGTGTACACCTGAAACTAATACAACACTGTAATCAACTATACTTCAATATGAAATAAAAAGTAAAAAAGAAAACATAGAGGTAAATCTTTGTGACCTTGGATTTGGTAATGGAATCTTAGATATGACACCAAAAGCATAAACAGCAAACATAAAGCAAAATTAATTAGACCTCATCAAAACTGTTTTGTGCATGGGAACACTATTAAGAAAGTCATATGACCGCAGATAGAATGAAAGAAAATTTTTATAAATCACATATTTGATAAGAATCTAGGATCTATAATATAGAGTTCTTACAACTTCACAGCAAAAAGAAAAGTAACCCAATTTTAAAATGGGCAAAGGACTTGAAAAGACATTTCTCCTTTGAAAACATACAAGTAATCAATAAACACATGAAAAGATACTCAACATCTGCACTCATTAAGGAAATATAAATCAAACACACAATGAGTAATACTTAATGCCCAATAGGATGCCTTCTTAAAACATACACAGACACACAGAGAGAGAAAATAAGGAGGATGTGGAGATGTTGGAATTCTTGTATATTGCTGGTAGGAATATTTAGTGGTGCAGCTGCAGATAACAGTTTGGCAGTTCCACAAAAGGTTAAGTGGTATAATTATAACCTAACAATTCCACTCCTAGGCATATACCCCAAAGAATTGAAAACAAGTATTCAAAGCAAATACTTGTATACAAATGATCACAGCACTATTCACAAAAGCCAAAAGGTGGAAACAACCCAAATGTTCATTACCATAGGACCAGATAAACAATGGACTATTATTCAACCATGAAAAGGAGTGAAGTACTGACACTTGCGGCAACTTGGATGAACCTCAAAAGCATTATGCTAAGTCAAAGACAGACACAAAGGATAGCATATTGTATGACCTCACTTATCACCAAGTGTCCAGAATAGGTAAATCCACAAAGACAACAAGAGGTTAGTGGTTGCTAGAGTCTGGGAACAGGGAGAGTCTAGGAACAGGGAGGGTCTAGTGAACTTGCTTATTGGGTATGGGGGTCTCCTATGGAGATGATGAAAATGTTTTGGAACTGGATAAATGGTGATGTTGCACAACATTATGAGTGCACTAATACTATGTTAGTGGATTATAAAATTTATAATTGTTGATCTATGTGAATTGCACCTCAATAAAAAATGAATAAGCCAGGGAGGCCAAGGCAGCCCTAGCTGAAGTTGGAGCCACGTTCCTGCAGCACCCTTGCTCTGGCACAGAATGCCGAGCCGGTTTTGGCTTGGGTGGCGCTCAGGGCAACAGATTCACGCCCCAGCCCCGCCAATCCCAGAGCACTGGGCGGGCCCTGAGGGCCCTCTCACGCAGGTCCCCAGCGCGCTGTGAGTCACCTTCCGCTGGCTTCTCCACCTATTGGCTGTAACACTTTGTGCAAAATATCCAAAACCTTACCGGCCTCGGATTCCGGGGCCGGGTAAGTAAGGGAAATCTCGATCTGAGGTCTCCCCTGGAGTTTCCATTTATCAATTTTTAACCCCATTTCATTAACCTAAATTTGCCGCTTTGGCGATTTCGTCATCTGAAATCCGGATTTCTTATTGATCTATGGTATCATGGCAACCCAATCCAGTATTCGGTGCCAGGAAAAATGCTACGGACAGAGGAGTCCATGGGGTGGCCAAGGGTCCGACTCGACTGAAGGGCCTGAGCGGTGCACACACACGTACACACTCACTATTAACTGCAGCGGTGCGTGAAACAATGGTGAGTGTCGGAAACAATGCTGTATCTACGATTCAATGAAATAGGCCTTAAAATTTCTAGTTATGTGTTGTGTGCTTATTATTTGATGTCTGTCTCGCCTCCCTTCCTATCTATACGCCTGGCAAGGTGCCATAACAGGTGCTTAATAAATGTTGACTGAACGGAAAGAACATATTTGTTTTTATTTTTTTTATCCTTGGCTCCACCCCTCACAGGCAGTTTGACACAAGTGGAGTCATGTAATCCATTTAAGCTTCGTTGTCCTAGTTCACAAAATGGCCGTAATAAACCTGGCCGGTGCGAGGTTTGAAAGAGGAAGTGTCATTTTTAGACGTATTCCCAGTGCACGAGTACTCGCTCCATAAAACTCCAACCCGATGAAAAGACAAGAACGGTGTCAATTTTTTTTTTAAAGAAAACTTTTATAGCAAAATGTATATGGGAAATTTAAGGGAAGGGAAAGGAAAATCGAAGCTGTTCCAATTTTTTTTTTTTTAAAAAAGCTTTATTTGATGCATGCCTGCTAAGTCGCTTCAGTCTTGTCCGACACTTTTCGACCCCATGGACCATACCCCGCGAGGCTACTCTGTCCATGGGGATTCTCTAGGCAAGCAAGGATACTGGAGTGGACTGCAATGCCCTCTTCCAGGGGATCTTCCCAACCGAGGGAACTGGCATTAAGACAGCTGGGAAGAATTGGGTGTGGGTGATTTCTTTCTCTTATTCCAATGATTTCAATGATTCTTTAGGTCCGAGCGAGCTGTCTGTAGATGGCAGAGAGAGAAAGAGAGAGAAAAGACATTAGAAAACGGAAGTCAAAGACTGTAACACCTCCCTCCTCCTCTCTGCCCCCACTCCCCACCCCCGGCAATGCTGACGCCTTATCCAACCCTCAGTACAGGGCCTGTCTAGGGCGTTTGGACGGGCCCAGCCGCCGCGGCACTCACTAGCCTCCGGAATTTCGCAGCGCGTCCGCTGCCAGGCTGGGCTGCTCCGGGCTCCCCAGCCGCTCCAGACGCGCCCCACGAGGGCAGGGAGACAGCGGTGGAACAGCCCGCGGGGCTGAGAGAACAAAGAGGGTCTACTACCAGTGCCAAGTTGTTTACCACTCCTAACTCCAGGCGACTGGAGGCGAAAGTGTCGCCGCCTTGCCCTTCGAACGTCCCTAGGTATCTCTTGTATCTAACTCAGAGCGATTCAGCCAACTGGCGTAACCAGAGAGGTCAGGGATTCTCGGGCTCAGGGGTGCTCCGCAGTATGAGAAACTTCGGTTCCAGTCCCATTGTCTTTTTTTCCCCAGACACCCCTTTCCCTAAGCGGCTAATCGCTTCCTAACGTTTCTAGAATAAAATCTGTGTGTGTGTGTGTTTTAATATTTATTTGGTGCCCAGGGTCTTAGCTGTGACGTGTGGGATCTTTCATCTTCACTGTGGCATGCGAACTCAGTTGTGGCATATGGAATATAGTTCCCTGACCAGGGATGGATCAAACTCTGGTGTCTTGCATTGGGAGTACGGAGTCTCAGCCAATGGAAGGCCAGGTTGATCTAATAACCTTTTTTGGACTTACTGGGCCACTACCTTATCTGGTCTCTACCCTTCTCTTTGATCTCTGTGTGCTTTCCCCACCTGGCCTTTCCATCTTCTTAACCAGCCACGTTCCTTTTGGAGTAAGTCTTCGCACTTGAGAGTTTCTCTGCCTCCAGTGGCTAATCTCTTCTCATAAGTCTGGTTCTCTGACCACTCTTAAGATAGCCTCGCCTCCTATTCACACTTCTCTCTTATCCACCACATGGGTTTTACAAACTCACTGTTCGAAATACCCTGTTAGGTTGCTTGAAAGTCTAGTTCCCCGGAATATAAGCTCAATGAGGGCAAGACTCTTGTTCATTTCTGTGTCCGACCTAGAATGGGGCTGATCACACAGTAGGAACTTTGAAAAAGAAAAGAAAGAAGGCTGGGAAGAAGGGGTCGTGGAAGGGAGAGAGGAAGGAAGGATCATCCGAACTTGGGTTAAATATCTTAGGTTTGATTATTCATTTGCCTGTGGCCAAATTTGATCGTCTAAACCCTTCTCCTCTTCAGCTCCTTCCAGTTCTTGCTCCGCCCAACAGCCCTCTGATTGACTCCTGATCCTATGCCTTCCCTGGACTTCCCTGGTGGCTCAGACGGTAAAGCGTCTGCCTACAATGCTGGAGACCCGGGTTCAATCCTCCAGATCTCCTGGAGAAGGAAATGGCAATCCACTTCCTGTTCTTGCTTGGAATGGAAATCCCATGAGCGGAGGAGCCTGGTAGGCTACAGTCCATGGGGTCGCAAAGAGTCAGACAAGACTGAGCGACTTCACTTTCTTTTCACTTTTCCTATGCCACCGCCTTCCGCAAGCTTCAACTCCAGGAGAGAGGGTGGCAGGCTAAAGATATGCGTGCCTCTCATACCCAAGGTGCAGCGCTCAAGACATCTCCCCCAAATCCAGAGCTAGACTCTCCACTCTGTCCTCCTAAGCTCCCCTAGTGCACGAGGAGCCTAGTACCCCAGTTCTGAGCCAGAACAGGATAGGTTTCGGTCTCTTTGAAGTTACGGTTTACCTTAAATTTTCGTGTAATTTCGTATTGGTATATGCTTTAGATAGATAAAACTATTCTGTCTTCAGAAAACTAAGAGTAAAGTTGATATTTTAGGCAGGTAGGAATGAGGCGGGGGAAAGGGGGCCAAGGGAAAAGAAGTTCTTGTGGTTGTAGAAAAAGGCAAGGAGGACCACATTCCCATCATAACAGAATGCTCAAGGGAGGGAAACGCTTAAGAGAGTGTTTCTCATAGAGTGCAGCAAATCCCAGTGTGCAGACTGCGAGAGTTGGGGAGGTCTCCGCTCCAGTTGCCCTGAGAACCCACTGGGGGAGCTCTGGAAAACTCCACCGCATTTTGCAACAGAGTCGGGAAGGACAGGTCTCTGCCAGATGATGCCACGCGAAGCTGACTTTGGAAATCCCAGGGTGGTTCAACCATCTTGGTAAACTAACGGGAAAACAGAGCCACTGAATGGATGCGGCTGCAGCTCATTTGCAGGAAGAGGGGCCACTAGACCTGTAGCCTCCGGAGTGTTCAGTTCTACTCAATCTAGTCTAGTTTTGCAGTGAGTGTTTAGGGGAAGGGAGGCACGGTTTCTGCGATGGGCGATGGGCTTTAACGTGCGGAAATCCATCTTGAGATATCCCCGTCCGCAACCCTAACGTGGTGGCGCGATCGGAGACTGGGGTTGTCCCACGGGTTGGCAGGGTGAGCTAACAACAAATAGCCTACTCTCCTGAGTCCAACTTTCTCTTCTGAAAAGTGAATACTCTGGGATGCGGAAGTTCTCTGAGTTCAAACTCGTGGATCCACCACCTCACCTGCCGGACCTTCCGCGGGGTCTGCGCGGGCCTAACTACCGCCTTCCGTGCCCTCTGCAGCCGCGCGCAGGTACCCGGCGACGTCGCGGTGGCCCCGCTCTTCGGCCAGGTCCACTGGCAGGCGGCCCCACGCATCGCGCACATCCAGCCGCCCCCCGGCTCGGTGCAGGGCCACCAGCGTGTCCAGGAAGCCCTCCCTGGCGGCGTCGTGCACCGGTCGGGTGAGCGTGGCGGGGTCCGCGCAGTTGGGGTCCGCGCCGTGGAGCAGCAGCAGCTCGGCTACGCGGGCGCTGCCCATCATCATCACCTGCCGGAGAGAGCAGAGTGGTCAGGACAGGTGGGGTCAGGGGCAGGATTAAAGAAACTACTTGTACAACCCCTACTTCCTGCAGATGCGCTTACAATCCGCAACTATATAGTTACTACTTTTTTTTCAGTTACCGACTCGCTTAGCCAGTTCTCCTACCTATTCCTTTTTTTTTTTTCCTTTTCTGTACACACTGTTATATTCTTCAACATTTTGCGGGGTTCCAGCCACGAACAGAACACTACCAGAGTCATCAGTTCAGTTCAGTACAGTCGCTCAGTTGTGTCCGACTCTTTGGGACCCCATGAACCTCAGCAGGCCAGGCCTCCCTGTCCATCACCAACTCCGGGAGTTTACTCAAACTCATGTCCATCGAGTCGGTGATGCCATCCAGCCATCTCATCCTCTGTCGTCCCCTTCTCCTCCTGCCCCCAATCCCTCCCAGCATCAGGGTCTTTTCCAATGAGTCAACTCTTCGCATGAGGTGGCCAGCAAAAGGGTGAGGAACAAACTGACTTCTACTACAGCCTAACCTCCTGTATTTTCTTATTTTGATATGAAATTATGCCAGGCCCAGAGACTGTATGGTTCACTGCTGTATGTCCAAGCCCAGAACGTGGTAATTGTTTAAAAGCAAAAATGAAAAAAACAAACACAAAAACAATTCTAGTAAAACTTTAAGCTACCCTTGATTTCCCTGAACGTTAAACTTCAATTTCTTGAAGAATAAAATGAGAAAATTTGTCTAACCAGTCCTAAAATTCCTTCTTCTGGTAAGCTAAATAATGTCCCCCAAAGATGTCCACTTCCTGATACTCAAAAGCTGTTAGCATATCACCTTTTATGAATAAAGGGACTTTGCAGATGTGATTAAATTAAGGATTTTGAGGGCAATTACCCTGTATTGTCAGGGTGGGCACAATTTAATTACAAGTTTCCTTATAAAAAGATCACAGTCAGAGAGAAGATATAAGAATGGAAGAGGAGGTTAGAGAGAAAATGCCAGGGCCAAGAGCCAAGGAATGTTGACTGTCACTAAATGTTGGGAGAGGCAAGGAAATGGATTCTTTCTTAGAACTCCCAAAGGGAATGCAACCCTGTGGACCCATTTTAGAATTCTGATTTACAGAACCATAAGATAATAAATTTATGTTGATACTAAATTTGTAGTAATTTGTTATAGCAGAAATAGGAAGACACTTTCCAAGATCACACTCTGAGACTTCATTAAAGAGGAACCTCATTTGGTTCCTAAATAATCTTTGATGATACAAGACCATTACCAAAGAGGAATTTTGAAATACTGTTCACAATCACAGCAACTTTACAATTTGAGTGTTATACAGTGGGTGGCGGTGATAGACCATTCTTTTTAGGGTAACCATTATTTGGTTACATTAGCTACACCATAATGAGGAATTATTTATTTTCAGTTGAATTCTGTATTAAACTCAAATTAATTTGTCCAAACCAAGGTATCTTAACAAGTTATACTATGCTTGTTGAGTTCTGTCCTGGAGAAAGTGAAACTGATTTAATTTTCATAAAAACAGAGAAAATTTAAGTGAACCAACTTGCAGCTACAAAAAGAAAGAAAAACTAACATAGTGCATTAGAAGAAAGAATTGTTTTAAAAGAAAAACTGGGGAAATTTACACTATTAGATTTCTAATGGATTATGAATTAATTTCCAAAACAAAGGGGCCACACCCAAGGATACCATAATCTTTTGGAAGCTCTACTACAAGTGCCAGAGCTCATAGTATGTCTACTTCCATGCTTGTATATAACACAGGTGAAAATATATTAGATGAGTTGGATAAATGAAGTCCTTGGTCTTAGTCATAAAATTGGTTAAAGGTTTTATTATATGCTACAGTATTAAAGTATGAAAAGTAACATAATATTTAAATATTTAAATCATAGTAGCAATCCAAAGCAAAAAGAAAATTAATCATTCAAATGAATATTTCTAGGGTACTTAAGTCAAATTGAAGATATAAATTTAATTTAGTAATTAAAATTTTTCTATAAGCTAAGTATTTTTAAACACAAATTTGCTTAGGGTTCAAAACTAAAATCACATCCCTTTTGTCGATGCCCTTATTCTATTTAAAAATAATTTAAAATTAATTCTCTAATTTTCTTTTTGTATTTAAATAAGGTCTACTATAACATCTTCCAGAACTAGAAGGCTGTAATGCCCAGTCTGCAAACTGCTGGCAAAACTTTAGAGATATCAAATTATGAATCATGCATGCATTTTTTTAAAAATAGAACTCATGCTTCTCTTCTACAACCATTCAACCTTTTTATCTCCAAATTTCTCCACATTTCAAAACCCAAATAATTTCAAATTTGAGGATATTTTATTTTTATTTTTGTATCTAAAAGTATATAAAATATATCTATTCTATGTAGCATAGTTTGAGGAAAGGACGATTCACTCGTGAAACTTATGAAGTTCCAAGTTGAGTTACTTTTCCTTTGTCTTTTTATGCTGGAGTTTTTGCAGTGTGCATTTCATATAAATTTTATTTTTCAGGATCAGAAATCATTGTCGAAACCTGGAATAAAACTGGAGTGACAGCCAGGAAGAAGTCATTTTTAGCCTCAGATTTAGGAAGTTAGTGAAGGCAAAAACAAAAAAACAACAGAAAAACGATCTCACAACGCATCCTCACACATAGAAAACTGGAGTGGGGAGAGGAGAAATGACATTTTTAAACTATGAGGAATTGAAAGCTCCCCAATAAATTAATCTATACCAAGTAAGTTTAAAATATCCCCAAAGGTAAGAGACACTCAAGTGGTAAGTAAATTGGCAGCATTATTTCAGGCATAACTGCACTAATTTTTTCCCCCATATATGTCTATTTCCTAAACAATCATATATGTTCCTTACTCGGTTAAAAAAATAATAAACACGATATGTAGTTGCTTCTGAATAATTTCAATAGACCTTTATTCCAATTTACACAGCAGTAGATTTCCACTGAAATCTCCCTCCCCACACCGCCGCCCCCCCCAACAAAGAATTGCATTCACAATTCTTTAAGTTCGGGGGTAAGAGGTCCAGCAAGTCTTACATGTCTTTATACTCGTAGTCCAGACGTTCGTCGATTTCTCATCTCGGTCTATATTAACACACATAGGTTCTCCCCTCTGGATCTTCACACCATTTTAGAGATCTGAACCCCACGCGCCTTCTCAGCCAACTCCGGGGGGGCTTAGTCCCCTGAGAGGTCTCCGATCCCGAACTCGGTCTGACAAGTCTCCCCTTTACCAAGAAACCCTTACCTGGTTCCGACTCACTGGCGGACCTCGTCCTCCAAAGCCTCTAGCCATCCACCGCCACCGCCCCCCCCCCACCGGCCCACCTTTCCGCCGCAGACCTGCTGACCCACCTGAATCGCGCTTCGACCGTAACGGTTCGGCGCGTTGGCCGACGCCCCCGCCTCGAGCAGCGCCCGCACCTCGTCAGCCCGGCCCCGCGCGGCGGCGGTGGCCAGCGAGTCGGCCAGCGAGTCGGCCGAGGTCTCCATGCTGCTCCCCAACGCGCGCCCCTCGCTCCCTCCCTTCCTCCCGCCTGCGTCGAGCGCGGGCGGCCCGCCCAGGCAGCTCGTGAGCAGCCCGCCCCTCCTCTCTCCTCCTCCCGGGCTGGCGGAAGCGGCCCCCAGACTCGGCCCCTCGACTCCTCCCGAAGAGTCTTTCCACCCAGGGAGCGCCCTCCACGCGCTCTTCCAGGAGGCGCCCTTTGCTCCCAACGAATGAGACATCTCTGAAGTCGCCCCGCGCCGGGCCTCCTCGGTCACCGGTCCGCCGCCCACGCGACCCGAGGCACCGGCCGGAAGCTGTCCGCTCCGGGAGCGTGGCGGGACCGCGAAAGGAGGGCGCCCTGGGCCCTCCTCCCTGCCCCCTCCCCGCGTCCTCGCGGCGGGTCTCCGCACGCAGCGGGCCCCGACTCCCATCAGAGGCGCACGCGCGGCTCCGAGCGAGTTCACTCCAGCCAAGTGAAAATTCCTCGCGTATACACCCTGCGTGGCAGGAGACAACTGCACAGGACTCCTAACTGCCAAGTTCGAACCACTGTGTTTGGTGTCATAGGCGAAGTGTTGCTTCCTCTTTTAATCAGAAGCAGCAGCCAGCTTGTCCTGGCGCTGAGAGCCCAGGATAGGTATCAGCCATTCCACCATGAGGCTTTCCTTCTCGGAGAGGACACATTTCCCCCTCCAATGCTCAGCACCTGGTTTTCGAGCGCGGGCTCAATTGTGCCAGAAATTCTAGCTCAAACGTCCCTTCTGGAGGGCTGGCTCACACGCCAGCCTGTGCCTCCCTCCCTCCACGCACATGTAAAACGGATGTCGGGGGAGAGCGTTTCCTAGGCTTGCACAATGCCTGGTACTAGTGCCCAGTATACGGGCTGGCTCCGAGCAGATGAGGTCAATTTAAAAGGGATGGTAGAGATTTCCACCTAAAAACAGATAGGAAAGTGGCAAGGGTGTCCCTGGGCTTAATAGGCTCTGTTCTCAATAATTCCTCCTACACCAGAAAACATGCTCATTGCGCTAGGGACAGGGCTTCATTCAGAGATGATTCAGAAAGCAGGCTCACACACTGTCTTGGTGCCGCTTCTGTCCACCTTTGCTTCCTATTAGAAAAACCTTACACTTTTATTAGTTATAAAATGGGGGGGGGGTAAGAGTCGTCCCTACTTCCTAGGACTGTTTTGAGTTTTAAATGAATTGATACACACATAAGCATTTAGAACAGTATCATACATCCTAAGTTAATGCCTGTTAGCTCTTAAATTATTCATTTTGGAGATTTTCTTGCAATCTAGGAGACAGAGAAGGAAATGGTTTGGGTAGAATTATCAATATTACATATAAAAGGACAGACAAGAAAACCTTAATCACTGGAACAATGATGGACATCTTCCAACAACTGACATATTTAATGAAAAGTTAATGCTTAATCTGTCTGCTAGATAACCCAGCTGTTTTAAAAGTTATATTTCAATTCCTACTTGACTCCTCTTGAAGATCCAGAATAATTGACTATACTTTCAGTGGCTGTTAGCTTAGGCAACACAAGGTTTTCAATAATACCAATTAAAACACTTATGGGATGTCAAATCCATTATAAAATCCACAATGCATCACTGTGTTATTTATATTTTCCTCCAGGCACCTCTCAATTACTAGAGCAACAATGATGTGGAAAATTCAAACTGTGGTAGAACATAATGTAAACGTCTTCTAATGTAGCTTAAGGTATTGTATGATGGGGGAGGGGAAAACAGCGGTTGTGGTAATGAGATGGAGGGGACAGATTTCCCCTGTAACATGTCTGGCTTTTTAGACTAATATCAAAATTAGTTCTCATCATTAAAATAGTGGTTCTTAATCTTAGGGCAGGGAGAATAGGCCCTTTGGAGAACCTGTTGAAAGCTATATACCCTCTCCTCCAAAAATAAAATATGCAAATTTATTTAAAAAGTGTGTTCACTGGGACATATAACTTTTAGGGAATTCAGAAATTCCTCTAAAATTCAACTATAGATTCCTACATCAGGAACTCTGTAAACTCTCATGCAATATATCGGACTGTTGATGAAGGAAATGGGCGATAGAACAGTATAAAAAACATCCACTGGATGCATTATATATAGACATAGAAGTTGATTTTCTTCAAGAGCAGGTTGTAGACATGGATGCACTAGCTTCAACACTTACAGTAGAGTTTGCTAAAGACTATGGCATCCTTGAGTGTGGCCCCTTTGTTCTAGAAATCCACCCCACACTCAGTCAGAAATCTTGTATAAATTGCTTAATCGTTTCCGGCTCTTTGCAACCCCATGGACTGTACCTACCAGGCTCCTCCAGCCATGGAATTCTCCAGGCAAGAATACTGGAGTGGGTTGCCATTTCCTTCTCCAGGAGATCTTCTTGACTCAGGGATCGAACCCGGGTCTCCCGCACTGCAGGCAAAGGCTTTAACTGCTGAGCCACCAGGGAAGCCCATAATAGTATGAAAGATTGCCTAATTTTTCTTTTAAAGAACCACCAAACTCTTAGTTTACTCATGTATATTAGATCAGACCTGAGGGGAAAAATCTCAGAAGAAATAAATATAAAACCCAGGGTCCTGGTGCTGGTTATGCTAGTCTCAGATTCCCCATGTGTAAAATGGAGTCATATTTTATGGATTGATAAAATAAGATGATACATGTCAAAGAGCTTTAGAAATTCTAAAGTTTGTTGGTTACTGTTATTACCCTTCTCAAACTTCCTTCTCTTCCCTAAGAATGACATGGCTTTCTTTAGGTTTGTGCTGTTGGCAGTTTTGAAAATCTACACTATGAAATAAAAATCTGTCTCAATTCTGATCATTTTTTTTTCTTCACGATTACTCATCTCTAAAAATGAATGCTCATTCAACAAGCTCAGAGGTTAAGGGTAGAGCAGTGAGTGTGGCAGGAGGGGGAAAGTTGTTAAATGTATGGGGCTTGAGTTAGAATACCTGGGTTCAAACCTAGACTTTTCACTTAATCGCTCTATAACAAAGTAACTTAATGTACTCGGAGCTCAGTTTTTTCATCTGTATAACTGGGATAATAGTACTTGCCTCAAACAGTTGTAGGGATTAAATGAGGTATTATATGTAATATGTGTAGAAGAGCAAAGAGAAGCAGAGGATGACACAAGAAAATGAAAACGGAACCAAGCTCATTCTGTGGCTTAGGCAAAGTCTCCATGGATGCTGAAAGCTCATCTTAGTCTTAAAACATGTGAGTATAAAGATATAAAAGTATAAAGATGTTCCAGGCAGAAGTGAATGCAAAGAGGTTTGGGAAAACTGAAAGTAATTTACTGGGGTGCATGTGGGAAGCTGGAAAAATAAACTCCTGAAAGAAAAGCCTGCAAAGGAAGTCTGCTAAGTGCTGCTTACAGGGATCAGAAGGAAAACCAAGAGTGAACGGGGTGTCAAGGAAGTGGGGACACTGTGTGTAGGCTACTCTGTCACAGGTTAGCTGCGAGAGTTCCAGGCAACATGTGGTAAGATGAGTCAGAAGGAAGGTGGGAAGAGACCTGTGCACAGGAAGAGGGCCAGGTGACAGGAAGAAGTGTTAGGAGAGGGGAAAAAGAGAGAGAGAGAGAACTTGAGGACACAGGCAAGACAGGGTATTTCTGAGGACCCGAGGCACCTAAAAAGTCAGGCAGAAATGGAGAACGAGGCACAGGGAGTGGTCATAAATTTGATGCAGGAGATTCAGCTAGATGTGGAAAGGGAGAAAAGGTCAGGGCAGGGAGGAAGTTGAAACACTTCCTTCTGTGAACAAAGAAGCCTGGCTTGTTTACAGTGGTGATAAGATGGTGGGTTAGGAAGTGAGAGTGGTGAAGATTTAGGATATCTGTTAGGAAGAAAAGAGGGATGGGCTAAGACAGACTTAGAAACTGAGAAGCCTTTCCTTCAGCCTGGAGAACCCAGCTGAGGGTAGGTGACACTCCTAGAGGAGTACGTGACTCTTTTAATTAAAGGAAGCCTTGTGATGATGGTGCTCCTGTGACCCTACAAATCAAAGAATAGTAATTCTAGATGTGAATATTAATTCCACACATCACCAGAAAGAGAAAGAAAGACATTTGAGAAGGTGTTAATAGTATTCTGAAATTAGGTTCTGGTTCTTACAAGCCACTGCAAGATTCACAGGGTATGATATGCATGATATGCAAACTCATCATTTGAAATCATTATTTTATCAGGAAAATAGAGGGTACTGGATACATAACTCTGACTTGGTGACAGGACTGTCTGACAACTGACAGTCTTGATTTCACTATCTGACATGTTTTTAAAAATTATTTTTAATTGGGGGATAATTGCTTTATAATATTGTATTGGTTTTTGCCATTTAACAACATGAATCAGCCATAGGTATACATATGTCCCCTCCCTCTTGAACTTACTCCCCACCTCCCACCCCAACCCACCCCTCTAGGTCGCAGAGCACCTGATCTGAGCTCCCTGTATCATATAGCAAATTTTCACTGGCTACCTAATTTTACATATGGTAATCTATGTTTCAATGCTCCTCTCTCAATTCATCCGACCGTCTCCTTCCCCTACTGTGTCCACAAGTCTGTTCTCTATGTCTGCGTAATAACATGCTTTTCCACTGTGAAATCTTTTGAAACTACTCTTGGCTTCAATGTCCACATCTTTAAAATGGACTCTATCTTGCTCTACCTTTCTATCTCATGAGATTGTTATATCAAGTGAGGCAATATACATGAAAGCATACATCTCTTTACTGTATTTAATATTAGTATTGTTATAAAAGAACCATTCAATATATAGCTTGAGGTTAAAAATTAAAAATATATAGAATGCCTTTGGACAGAAACAAAGAAGCCTGTTAACTGTGGGGAGAAGAAAAGGGGTATGAGGATAGGCATGTGATTTTCTTTTCATATTCTATGACTTATACTGTTGGAATTTTGTACTATATGCATATATTAACCATCTAATTGAGTAAACAGTATATTTTATTAGACAAATAAAAGTTGTTTTTCTGAAAGCCATCACTCATAATGTTATTTGACAAAGATTAACTGAGTTCATACTATATGCCAGGCACTTGGCTTTAAATTGTAGATACAAAAAAGAGAAGGGTCCTTAGTCAAGAGGGCAAATTGGTAACAACCATCAACATGTTTGATTCTCTGGAGGAGAAAGGTGGTCTGGAATTGGGATGTACCCTTTAAAGGAGCCTACATTAACAGTATAGAAGGAAGACGCACTCTGATCTGTGCACGTCGGGGTGCACACTTTAGCGTGGTAATACACTTCAGACCTGTGTCATCAGGAAAAAGACGTTGTGTTTCAGGGTCTGGAGAGGTTCCAGTAATTAAGGTGATCTCCTTAGGAAACAGCTTATCAGAGCAGGTATGCTCAGTTAACAGTGCTTCTAGACATATCTGGGTTGAGCCTGAATAAATGGGCTCTAGGGTTGAATGAATGCAGATGGTGACTGCAGCCATGAAACTAAAAGATGCTTACTCCTTGGAAGGAAAGTTATGACCAAACTAGACAGCATAGTAAAAAGCAAAGACATTACTTTGCCAACAAAGGTCCGTCTAGTCAAGGCTATAGTTTTTCCAGTAGTCATGTATGGATGTGAGAATTGGACTATAAAGAAAGCTGAGCACCAAAGAATTGATGCTTTTGAACTGTGGTATTGGAGAAGACTCTTGAGAGACCCTTGGAATGCATGGAAATCCAACTAGTCCATCCTAAAGGAGATCAGTCCTGAGTGTTCATTGGAACGACTAATGCTGAAGTTGAAACTCCAATACTTTGGCCACCTGATGCGAATAACTGACTCACTTGAAAAGACCCTGATGCTGGGAAAGATTGAAGGTAGGAGGAGAAGGGGACAACAGAGGATGAGATGGTTGGATGGCATCACCGACTCAATGGACATGAGTTTGAGTAAACTCCAGGAGTTGGTGATGGACAGGGAGGCCTGGCATGCTGCGATTCATGGGCTCACAAAGAGTCGGACACGGCTGAGTGACTGAACTGAACTGAACTGAAAGCAATGGAAGAATACTTTCAGGCACCCCTTTAAATATAGAAAGAGATCGTAAAGTAAAGAAGAGTCCAGGCCTAGCTCCACCACCAACTTTATCACCTTGAGAAGGTAATACTTTATTCTGGCTTCAATATCTTCAAAGTGGGCACAGTAACAGCTGTACCTCAAGAGACTTGTTCAGCCAAGAAAACTGCCCCTCAAAGTGCCCCTGAGTAAGAATTCTAAGAGCTTAGTGCCCAAGGTTGGCATTTTAAATGGGAAAGAAGAACTTTCTTGGGTAAAAAATGACAAAGAACACAAGGTTTTCCTTTAATTATTTATTTATTTTCCCACAGGGATAAAAGGTAACTTTAGTAGAAGGGGCAATCTCTGAGAAACAAAGCGGATCTCTGTAACAGGTTATTTAAAAAAGGGGACTGTGCCCCCAGAAATTATATCTTTGAAAAATTCAAGATGGAGGCATGTTTTCTCCCCCACCCCCGTTTTTTTAAACTATTCTCTAATTAAATTCAATACAGCACAATTACTGAGTATCTGTTATGAATAGGGCACTCTTTCAGGGACTCTATGATTTTTCACTTGCACCCCGAATTATTGTAAAATTTATCTTCCTGCTCAAACAGGATGTGGGCAAAGAGCACAAAACAAATTCTTTTTAACTTATTATAAACCCGATGCATAATTATAGATAAGTCCCAATTTCTCAGTCTTGGTTTTCAAAGTTTTAATTGGGTGTAGAATCTGCAGTACCTATCATCATCTTCCCAAGATGATTTTGAGGATAACTTGTAAGTATATGTTATACAGCAGCTGTTTTTTCCAAAGTGTGTGCAAAACATATGTGATTTAAAATCTATGTAAGGAGTTTACTATTAAAACTATTTCGAGTGGACTCTTGTGAAATGAGGACTCTATAAATCATGAAAATGATTAATCTCTAAATTGTTTTGTAAATGTCTGTTTTTGTTTGCTGATAAGTTTCTTTTGTTGAATTACTTATGCTTATCTGTGGCTACTTAGCAAGTTGAAAAAACTAAAAAGTAGCACTGTATGTGTGTGTATGTGTCTCTCTCTTTATATATATAGTATGTGTATATATAAATATGTAATATGTATTTGTGTGCATACATGAATAATTTGTTTATATGCACAGAATATGGAGAATTAGAATTAGCCTCATCCTGAGGGACAAAATAAGTAAAGCATATAATTAGAAGACAGAGAAAGACAGAAGGAAATAGAAACAAGAGAAAATTTGTTCCGAGTTGCCAAGAAAATCATAATGGCTACCATTATTGAACCCCAACTATGTGATAAGCATTAAGCATCTTTAGACACGTCATTTCTAATCCCACCACTATCCTGTGGGACAGAAAGTATTATCCTTCCTTCATAAATCAGAAAAAAATAAACCCAGAGTGCTTAAGTGACAATACACAAGGAGATGCAGTTCAAGCTCACAGTTCCCAGTCCCGTCTGAGAGGTGCACACTCTCCCCACTAGGTCTCCCTGCTGACTGATTTGTACCGGATGGAGAGGACAGCTCAGCAGAGTGTTTTCTCTTCTTTGAGAACTGTGCCATCAGGCAGGTTGTGAATTCTGGACCAAGGTGACAGGATCTCCACTTTTGGGAATTACCATGCTTCTGTGTGATTATTCCTGGCTAATAATACACATGGTGACAGAAATTTGAATCTTGAAGTCCCCTCAAAGTCACTTAACCCAGTCCTCTCATTTTTGAATGACTTTTTCACATATGCAAAAAAAGTAAGAAATGAGCCTTATAAAGAAAATGAAAAATTATACTACATAGAAACAAGAACACCATTTTGAAATATTTCCTTCCTGTCTTTTATTCTTGCTCAGTTCTTGTGGATATAACACAGTTTTGAAATGAGCTTTTCCTCTTACTCATCGTTAGAGCATTTTCCCAAATTCTCCAAAATCACTTTATAAACACTACTTTTAATTTGCTGCAACATACTCTACTTGGGGGGAAAATGTTTACCTACTGATGCCCCTGTTGTCAGATATTTAAGGTGTTTCAAATTTTTGCAATAAACAGTATTGCAGGTTTTCAAAAAGTATAAGTCTTGTGACACATATTAAAAAATTGTTTTTCAAAAAGTTACCCCTTTGATTTATAAGTGGAGGGGTAGTGCATTGCCATGGTTACTCAGCAAGCAAATGTTTCCTGCAGATCTTAAACCCAATCCTCCTTCATGTTCTTTCTTGGGCCACAGTAACTTACTCTGACCGTGACAAATGTGGTTGGTGAAGATGTGAACCACACCCTTAAATAATGATTTTGGAGAAGACACAAATGCAACATGGGTAATGGGACAATCTTAGTCTTTATACTCAGGTAGCTGTCATCTCTCATTGACCAGTTCTGTGGACTTGAATAAATGACATAAACTTTCTGAGCCTCTATTTCCTTACCTCCCAAAGTGGGGAATAAAACATATCTCATAGGGTTATTATAAAGAATATATAATGTCAGATATAGAAAAATCCAGGTACATAGTAGGTTCTCAAAAAATGGAACTTTTTTTTTTTTAAAAAAAGGATACATTTACTATCATCTTATTCATTTAGGCCATCTGTCATTTTTTTTTCTCATTACTGTACATTCTGGCAGGTATCTGGATTGAACAAGCAAACTCCTTTCCAAAAGGTGTGATTAATTCTGTCCTCTTTGAATTCTAATCCCATGAAAACAGAGCTTCTTTGTAATCATGTTGGCTGTATTATAACAAAAGTACTTCCACAAAATCTTTCATTAAATCATGGGAAGTAACACAGGAGTGTGTCACTATGTTCATTCAATGTTTTCTCTGCATTCATTGCCACCCACCACCATTCCTTGAATTGCGTTCAAGTAGAAAGTACAATGGACAAACTATAGGCAAAATTGTAAAGTTTACCTTCTCTAAGCTTCTATTCCCAACCTCCCTCTTTTTCCTCCTTAATGGGATAGATTTTCTCCTTTCAAACATGTGTTGCTGTCTTAATTGCTAACTTGAAGACATATAGTAGCTGATGCCTGTATGTGCTAGTATCAACTTGAGAAAGTGAAACTCACAGAGAAGTAACATTGTGTTTAGTTTTTACTCTTGGTGGAAGTTGAGTGTTCATGGTTGATTAATAGGGTTTAACGATGATTTAGGATACTCTAATTTCCGGTAGCCTAATACTCGAGTATTCTAATATATCTATATTGAAGCTTTCCTCTTCAAAGGGAGACCTAGTTACCACCCTCCACACAACTATCCTTTAAGAGCAGACTCTCTTCTTGGGGCTCTAGAGTCTAACTGTTATCTTCATTTTTTTTTTCCCCTTTGCTGGACTTCTGAAAATTCTGAAGCCAAACTATCCGCTGATATTGTAAAAGATCATAAGAAAATTTTCGGTGTTGGATCACTCTTCCTGGAGTCACATTCTTTACTGACTATGGGATTAAACTCCTCTGGAAGGAATCAACTTCATGATCACACACATCAATTCCGAATAAATCATAAAATGCTTTCTATTCATGTTTTAGCACCTTTAACTTACAGATTTAACATTCCCACTTATGTTTTTCCCTTGAGACTCTAGATTGAAGATATACTTTTATAGTTCTCTATCTTATGGTTAAGATGATAACTCTCAGACTTCATTTTTCAAAAAAATGATAACAGAATAT
This sequence comes from Cervus canadensis, assembly GCF_019320065.1. NCBI lineage: Eukaryota > Metazoa > Chordata > Mammalia > Artiodactyla > Cervidae > Cervus > Cervus canadensis. The sequence goes on from NC_057399.1 coordinate 49,044,682, forward strand.
TTTTTAAGTTTACTCTGCACTAATTTTATATACCTACATCAATTTTGCCCAAGGAAGTATATTCAATATATTTTGTCTCTTTGATATCCTACTAAATGTGAATAAGAATAGTTGGAGGTTATCTTCCAAGGCAGACATTTTGAAGGTTTTGAGGATGGCTTTAATGCTTCTTCCCCACTTTCCATCTAGCACACACACAACGCTCCCCCCCCACACTCACACACACAGACATGCTCAAATACACACATGCACTCACACACACAACCCTATGCATGCACATTTTTTACCAAAGAACTTCTAGAAAAATCTGTGCAAAAACTATTGATTCAGATACACTGCAGCAACCTTTCCGAAGGAATCAAGAACCTATTATGTGTGTTCCCTCCAAAAATTATTATTTGGGGTTATTAAATTTTTTGATAAGTTAAAGGCAAGTTATTAACTTTTTTCAATTTTCTAAAACCAATTTAATTTCTTATTTTAGAAAAAATAATTATGAATACTAGAAAAGTTTGGGATCACACTACAAAGGTCATCATGTAGGGCTTCTGTAAAACTTTATACTGATTTTCTGCACAAACTTACCTGACACCTTGGAATACATCAGGGATTTGAATAAATAAATATATGTTTATTATGATATGCATATTCTTTAAAATGGAGTTCAGGAATCCCTATCTACTCTAAATACTTATAGTTAAGAAGGCATTTACTGTAGAAGTAAACTAATGTGCTTTTAAGGATGTAGTTTAATTAGGCACTTTAATAATAACTGACAAATGTATGTGATGGACTGAAAGTTTACAATGCCTCTTTACAGATGCTGTGTGTGTATGTACTAGTTCTTACTAGATGGCTACTAGAAGGTACCACCTCAGGGTTACAGGTGAGAAAATGGAAGCACTGAGAGCTTTAAGTATTTAGTTCTAATACCACACAGCTAGTAAGTAAAAGAAATGGAAACTAATCACAGACCACATATTCCAAGAAAGTGACATTTCTACTTTGTGCTTCAAGTGATCCCTATGCTGTGTGCATAGGTTTCCTATTTATTGATCTTACACTGAAGTGTAAGTGAGTAATTTAATTTATAAGGAAGTTTTGAGTTAGTTTTATTCTGGGCAAGACACACATTTCTAAAACAAGTTAATCTTTTTGTTTTACTATGAGATTCAATGGCTTTTAGAGCCTAGAAGGGACTTCAGTTATTAAACTGCCTTATTTTTCAGAGCTTTTTCATTCACCTAATCAATATATATTTGCTAGAATATATGCAGCTGATGCTGAATAAAATGTAGATCCAAGAGAGTTAAGCAATTTACAAAATAACAACTAACTATAAGAGATGGAACTGAAACTATATGTATACATTTATATATAATTATAATATATAATTACATGTATTACAGTACTACATGTATTATATTACATGCATTACATGTATTACATTATAATTACATGTATTTTCTATATATATAATACATAATTATGTATAATACATATATATAGTTATATATAACATGTACATATACATAAAACATGTATTCACTAGTTACAAAGGGCTAAGTTAGGGCATTTGGGGCTAGAAGTACACCTAGTTGAATTTGGTATGTTACTAATCAATGACTTTTGACAGACCATTTGCAACCCAGTCTATGAAATGAGAGAATAAAACCCCCAAAACAAAAGGAAAATGTGACAATTAAATGAAATAATATAAGTTGATGTGCTCTATTACTGTTAATAATCTCCTTATAATTATTTTGAGGGAAAAGGGAAAGCAAACTTGACCATATACTTTTAGAAGAAAGTTTCAACAAGTTTCTTTTCAAAAATTACGATACATAATATAAATTCAGTTTCAACTATTCAGTATGTAAATTGAATGGAGTAAAATTCAAAGAGTCCATGTTGCATGTACATGTAGCAATTATTTCAGAGTTAAAATATACTGCCAGTTCCATAGGTTGGTAAAGATTTGCAACTGGGGGGATACACTGTTTTGGGATAGTTGCTGTTTCTTTAAATTGGGTGAAAGAGTTGTACAATTGCTGAGTCAGATGATCTGGCAGCCTGAGAGATTCAGAGCAAGAAAATGGTGGCACTCAAAAAAAGAAAGTAAAACGTAAGTTTCCCCCCCACCCCAATAAACCAGCAAACTAATAGGTGTAACATTAGAAAAATGTAGTTTAAAAGCAGAAAAATTATGACTACAATTGGGAAAGCATAATATTGTAGTTTTACTTATAATTGCTAATTCTTTTTAAGCTTATATTATTTATAAATATATTTTCTCCTCACCAATGTGTTTTTACAGACACAAAGACCCACCATTTTATCTATAAGTGCTTTATTCTGTTATGGGTACATTATACTGTAATTTGCCTTGATCATAAATAAATATAATTTAAACCTGTAAAATACTTCTATGTTTTCTTTTCCTTCTCTTACATAATTTTAGTGTGTTATGTTTACTGCTTGGTTTCTGATTTGGAAAATAAAATAAAATGAAAAAAAATCCCTTATTACTTATTACTCTATCTAGCACTATCCAACCTATGTAAACAACAGTAATGTATATAGTGCTTCAAAAAGATATCATTAATGTCTTTGGTGGAAATTTTCTGTCTGGTGGGTGCTACAAACTTTAATGCACAAGTATATCCTATTACATCCTTTGCCCTCAAATGTGTTCTGATTGTAGAAACCTGGCATCTAAGAGCAGATCTTTCCCAAGTCATATGAAGAATCACATAATACTAATAAAGGGTCCCCTTCATGTGGTGAAATAGCTCCTCCAATGATTTATTCAGATTCTCAGTGTCCTACCTGGGACCCAAAGTGTGATTCTAAAGTTTTAAATCTTATCTAAAAGCCTGAATCTCAATTTAAAAGTAAATAATAAAAAATAAGTTAAAAAAAAATGTTGGCCATATTTGTCCCAAGGAGCCATCTTTTAACAGAATCCCCTCTAAACAGTTTAAAATGCAGGTTCTTGGGACTCCACAGCAAATCTGCTCAGTTAGACATTCTGAGAGTGAGCTCCAGAAATATGTATTTTAAAGAGCAGTCCAGGTAATGATGCTGCTGATAACCTTTGCCTTACTTCTTTAACTTCTCTGATTATTCTCATGCTTAATTTAAGAAAAGGCATATTTATTTACACCACTCTGATGGCATAGCTTTGTTAGTTTCAATTTGTTTAAGAGATTACATATCTTCGTTCATACAGTTCTGAACCTCTACAATCTACAAAACTTTTCTTCGTTGAGAAAAAAACACCTACTGGCTTTGCAACCATTTAAATAAATTCTGAGATTTTCTTTTTAAAGGTAAAGGGGGAAACTGAGAGCTAGTTGAAGAAGAATTAAAAAGTCATTTGTAATAAAAAATTTTAAATCAACTTATTCTTTTCCAAAGGACCTCTGAGGCACTGTAATTTTAAATCTTGTAGTTGACACTTTAATTCTTCCCTTCTATTACTTCTTTCTGATTATGTAGTCCTGCCCAACTGCAATGATCACTCAGGTTTTATGAAATATAAAACTGCACTGAGAGGCAGAGATTATCTTCAATCCTTCTTTCTTTAAAAAGCAAATGTTATTGACATATAGTTAAATCCAACAATTGTCAATGCACATGGGATTGCTGAGCAAACATTGAAAGACCATGAATTAGGATTCGGAACCTCTGTAGAGGCCCCCAGTTGGTGGACATTTTCTAAGGTGGAGTAGTCTTTAAAAAGAACTCCCTTAAAAAAAAAAAAAAAAGAACTCCCTTTTCCTACTAAACAAAATATTTATTACTAAGGCTGTCTCCATCAGTTGGCTTGCTGACATAGAAGTTGACCTTATTTTCAAACTTACTTTTTTTTCATTCTGATAAATGATATCTTTCTAATGTTTTAACTGAAGGAGAAAAGTTTTCAAATATGAGGAAAACTTCAGTAGAAGAAGAAACCTATTGCGAGACCGTATCACTAGAAGAATATTACGGACCGTTCTTTATACTACCTTGCATCCCAGACAGAGAAACAAAGAAATCGAGGCCTGTCAACACCCTGGTCGCCCCCTAGCCTGGAAGGTAAAGGAGTCGTCGCCAAAACTTGGAAGCGCACCTCGGAGGGAACCTGTCCCACCCCGCTCCCACTCTCGGCGGTGGGGGGAGGCCTAGTCAGTTTCCAGCTGGAGAGGTGACCCAGAGATGTCCCGTGTCATACGTTCACCCCTCTGAAAGCCAGGCAGCCCACTCAGACGCCACCTGCCCCCCGCCTCTCTCACCCTTGTCAGCCCGCGTCCTGCTCTGCGTTTAACCCTTGCGCTGCTCTGTTTGATGAAATATCACCTGCGGAAATAGCTGCGGCGAGGAGAGCGAGGCCCAGGGAAGGCTGAAAGTAGAAAGGGTGCGTTCGCGGAGCTGGGTGATAAATGGGTCAGCGTCTAGCTCTGGCTGGAGGGTCCTACCCCAGCGGCCAATAAAACCTCCGGGCATCCGAAACATCTCTAAGAATTGATTCGGTGGGGATATGAGTCAAGGAGGGTGACTGGGGTTGAGAAGTGAAGGGGCCGGTTCAGAGTCTCACTTCCTTCTAGACCTCACCTTGAGATCCTGGCGACAACCGTGGCGACCCCAGCCCAGCTTTAGGAAGTGGCAAACCCCACCTTGAAGTCGTCTAGACAGGACTTGGGAGAAGGGATCCCGAGAAGGGGGCAAGTGCTAGAACCGGAGAGGCCTAACACCCAGGCGCCTTGAAAACAGGTAGAGCCACCCATTTGTCAATTATTTTAAAACGAACTACGCTGTGAACAGGGATAGCGTGCCCTAGAGTCAGAACCCTTGCAGACTCTCCCCAGACCTTAAAGTCACGTTCTTATATAGAATATTTGTGCAATTTCCTCATCCTTTCTAAGCAAGGTCTTAGTCCACTATACTGTAGGAAAATAAGGTTTTTTTTAATCTTTTTTTTCTTTTTTAACTGGTGATGGTCATAGCACTTTGGAAAACTCAAAAGTATAACGAAAAAATAAAAGACCACCAACCATCTTGAGGAAGCCACTATAAATATTTTGTTACTGGGTGTGTGTGTGTGTGTGTGTGTGTAGAGAGAGAGAAGCAAGAATAAGAATTGTTTACTGTTACTACTTTAAATCTTGCTTTTAAAAAATCACTTAACTTTATAATATAACAATTTTACATTCTATTAAATATTCTTCAAAAACATGATTGCCTATAATGATCCAGATATGAAATATTTCGGACCTAATTCCAGAGTGTAATTCAAAATAATTGAACAATGTGATTGCTAGAATTTTAGGCAATTTTCAATTTCTTGCTACTATTTATTTGTATCAATTTTTGTCATAATTTTTCTTTCCTTAAGATGATGCCTACTTATAGAAAAGCTAAATAGGAGTGTATGGATATTTAGAAGCTCTTGATATACAATGTAAAAAATGTTCTTGCCAGTGAGGTGTTTAGGAAAGTGCATTAATCTTCAGACAGTAAACAGACACAGTAGTAGTCATCAGGTATGTGAAAATCAGAATCTAGAGAGCTGTAGGGGTTTTTTTTTTTTAAGCTATTAAATATTAGAATTTTATGTTTAGAAAATGAAACTATACCCATATTTTACATAATTTAAACTACAGAAAGAAAACACCACTAAAACTTTTTATCAGGCTGGATTTTGGAGCAGAGAGGATTCTCTGGCCTAGAGTGTTTTATGATGGAGTAGGGCAAGTGAGGTTGTTATGCTTTTCAAAAAGGACTAACGGTTTTAGAAGCAAAAACACTGGGCCAAATGTTCAGCCTTCCTTTAAGAAAGTATTTTTTGAGATGATATAGATCACTTTATTATCAGGAGTCACTCACATGTTGGGAAAATGGTTTAACTTAACTCTATCATGGTAGTTACTAGTGATAAACTAATGCGTAATTAGCAGACCTGTAAAATATTGTGGACGCAGACAGCAATAGGCTGGGTTGAGAATGGACGTTTGAAAATTCGAGTCCCCAAAGAAGTAAATGAATATCGTCTTATTTCTGATAGCTAGAGATCATGTACACATTGGGAATAAAGGTTTAAGCTAACTGTATAGTGCTTACCGTGAGAGAACACTATGCCGTTAAAGGAGGGGAAAACCTCTAAGAGTTCCCAGATAGCAGTAAACAAATAAATATTTAATTTCAGAAAAGTATGACTATTTTATAAATACACCAAGGAAGAGGTAGCAAGGCAATTAGTGTAATTCATCAGGCATGTGTGGATAAGAAACTAGTAACATGAAATTTTATTATATACAATTTCCAGTCATATAAAAAAGTCATAATGAATATATTTGCAAAACTATAAAACTATGTTAAACTAACAACACCATACAGGTCAGCATTAATGTTAAATAATTCATACAAGTTATATTTTTAGCACTGTGGCTCTCAAGGAATTGTATGAGTCCCAACATAATTACCATCCACATATATTCTTAAATTAGCACAACCATAGACATAATATATATAATTGTGAAATATAGAATTACATGCCATTTATAATGAATACTTCCAGATGTTTATATATGTGTAAAATTTCATATATGAAGTTGGAGAATTGCACATATTTTCAAAATATTCTATTCTATCTAAGCCACGTGTTCTGACATCAGATATTTGCTGAAAATTGGGCTTTTCATATGATCAATGCATTTTTAAATAGCTTTCATTCCTGAAAATTGACTTATACCTAAATAGCAAGAAATAAATGGCTATTTTCAATGAACCTATCATTTTTATATTTTAACACTTTATACAACAAATATGTTATAAAATGAATATTTCTCTAACTTAAAATAATCACAATATTATCCTATATACTCCTAAAATAGAAATCAAGTAATTACAGTATTTACATAGGTTAAAAATTTCTACTTCATTACTATAGGTTTTGGATGCAACTTAATAATTTAAATAAAATAGCTTTATATAGAGAATAATGTTAAAAATGAAGATATTAAAAGACATATCATAGTGGCTAAATGCTTGCTGGTAGAGATAAAGCATCGTTTCAAAAATGGGATCCTGTTAGTGTTTTAAAATGAACTGAAATCAAATCCAGCAACACCCCTTGAAATTTTTTACAAGCTACTTCTACTAGTACTCAAAAATAACTGAACTTTAATAAAAATATGAAAAAGAAAATGTGTACTTTCCCTATCAATTGTTTGTAGATTTTCGCCAATAGAATTGAGGCACCTAATTAAACACGGATAGTGTTAACAGTTTTATATTTACATGTAAAAAAATATACTAACGTTAAAATAAAAAAATAATTCCCCCCTATGCTGGCCTTTGCTTTTTTCAAAACACATATTCCCAGGGAAATAACGCCACAAGGAAGGCCACAAAAATGAAGCCTCATTAAATTGTTTTTGGATTTTTCATCCTGGTTCTAATTAGGACTCTATATATTGTAACTATATATATATATTTCAACTATTCTGGTCATAGGAAATTACATCGACTGTGTAAAGAATTATCTGATGTGAGGACACAACTACCTAGATTTCTGTTTTTCAAGAAGTAGGCCTCATTTGGGGCCTTTTAGTTGGGGCCTGATGATTAAAATATGATCGGTGCCATCCTTGGGCTCCGCACTGCAGTTCTGGCTTCTTCTAAACGTATGGGCATTGTCCCGACTCCTTTAGATAACATCAGGCCGCTAAAGAAGAAATCTCCATCTCACTACGAAAGTCAATCTCTCCTTTGACTTGAAAAAGCAAGTGATTGCTCCTCTTAGAAGTTACTGATCCTGCGATCAATATTACTATTTCGAGAGTAATAGTAATATTTGAGGATGCGAGCCCCCACCCTCAAACCTCCTCCACTACCGCAAGGAGAGAGGGTTGACCCGGCAGGAAGAAAAAAAGGCGGCCTCTAGAAATCTAAGACCGTTAGTAATACTTTCCTTCAGGGCACAATAAAGTGCTTTTGAAATACACCTTGTGTGTGGATGTGTGTGTTTGTTTACTGATTCCCGGTAAGGAAATTCAGGAGTGACTGACTCTTAGAGTGGGTTTAGAATCTCCCGGTTTCCCCCAGAGTTTCAGGAACTTAAGGAGCTGTGTGAAGGGGGCTCCGGACTCAACAGGTTGGGAGAACTGCACCTCGGAGAAACTGTAAACCGTATGGGGTGAAAGTGGAAGGAGCCTCCAACCCCCGTAACAGCCTCCTCCAACCTCGTCCGGAGGTGACTTATCTGTGCACTAGATTACATCAAACAAAAATCACCCAAGGGCCGACTGCGCCCGGGGTTTTCGAGGCCTTTCCTACCTGGTCTAGGATGCGGTCGCTGCGCTCTGCGCTGTCTCCTCACTAGCATCAGCACGAGGGCCGCAGCGGCCCGCACACTCGGCGTTGCCCATTCACCCGCTGGCCGCACGATGTGCATCACGAAAGCCCTGACTCGCGGTGGGCCGTCCGCACGCCGAATCCTCACTGTAATCAAGAGCCGGCGCACCATGTTCTCGCTGCCTCGGAGCTCGGCGACCGCTGCGCCGCCTTTTGACTTCAGAGGTAGGCAGCTCGGCGCCCGCCCCCCGAGGATCACAAACGGAGACCCACGCGCAGCCGCCCGCCCATCCCCGCCCCGCAGGCGCGCCCCCGCCCGGGCCGGCGCGCGCTCGCTCGCCCCCAACCTCCTGGGAGCCCAGAACCGTTCTGCGCTCAGCGCGCGCGGGAAAGGCGGGCTGAGGCGCCCGGCGGCGCGCGCGCGGGAGGCTTAGCTTCCTAGGTTCCTCTCTCGCCCGCGCACCTCTCCTTTCCCGCCTTGTCCACGCTGCCCCCCTCCCCTGCCCCGCCACCTTCCCACACAGCGCGCGGGAGCGCCACGCGGTGACAGCTCCGGGTCCTGACGCCACAACGCATCTCCAGGCAGCCCGCCCCCCTCGCAACATCCGTCACCTGACCCGGCCATATCAGGAACCGCCACCGTCCGGCTCGCGTCCCTGCTTCCCTGTCCCCCTCCCTTTATTCCTCGCGCCCCTCGCTGGCGAGGGGGGTCCTCCCATTCTTCAAACCGGATTATTTAAAAAACAAAAAGAAAGGGGGGTAAAAAAACGCAAAGTCATCTCCTGGCTCTATCCGCCATTCAGGAGGCTGGATGTCAGTTTTTGAAAGAAATGGCGCTACGCTCCACTTCTAGATTTGGGAAAGGAGCGGAATTAAAGGAAACTGCTGCGACATCTGGACACTGCGTGGCGCTGGCGCCGCTGGAGCGGCGGGCCCCGCGCCGGACCAGGTAGGCGGAGCCGAACCCCAACTCCCGCTGGGTCGGGGCGCCCCTTCCCCTCCCAGCTCCACGCGCTGCGGAGGGTTCTGGGCTAGGCCAAGAGTCCATTCACCAGGCGATTTTTATTTTCGGTTTTGACATCCCGCTCAGCGAAGCATCTGAACGCTTCTTCCTCTTTCCTCCTCCCGCCGTGCTCCCCTCCCCCACGGCTGCTCCCCGCTCTCCGGGTGTCCCTGCGTCCTCTGGCCCGTCCTCCCGCAGCCTTACCCCCCTCCTCCTCCGGCCCCACGCTGGACGCGCTTCCCTCTCGCTGCCCGACTCCGCAGCATGGTCCCTCTTCTCTCTCCTCGCCTCCCTCCCTACCTCCCCCCTCTTTTCTTCCACATCGCTGATCCTTTCTTTCTGGACACCCCTACCCACTCCCTGTGCTGCTCTGGTCCACCCGGCACAGGAAAGCGGGGGAAGGAAAGGGAAGAGCCGCATAAAGGAGGTGGGGGGGGAGGTTGAGTCGAGGACACCGAGGCGGCCTGAGGACACTCAAGAGCCGGGTTCCGGAGCGCAGTCGGACTGGTCCCCGCTCCCAGGCTGGAAAGAGCTTTGACGCGGGCTCGCCGGCTCCCCGAAGGCGAGTGGTCCAGCCCAGGACGCCGCTTGCAGGCGGGCGGCGCTGACCCGATGTCCCCAGCTCCTCGGCTCCGAAGTCGGTCTCGATCGGCCCAGAGCCTTGCGGGCTGGAGGCGCGGCCTGGCCGCTCGGCGTGGAAGAGAGGGTGTGGGACTAGGCCCAGCCTTCGGAGCCTGAAAGGTGGACCACATTGAAGTGGCTTCTTTTGCTTGAGCCCGAGCCTAGTGGCCGAGCTGCAGAAGTGGATCCCTAGCGAGACAGCCGACAGGTCCTCTGGAGCGGACGCTGAGCTCCTCACTATCTGGAGGAGGCAAGTGGGACTCGGATGGTGCGAGCCACCGCGCTGTAACGGTGAGGCCAGGTCCAGCTGCACTCGGGCGGCTTCCACTCCCCATCCCTCACTTCCGCACAGGACTCAGCCTCCTGACTGGCCAGTTGAAGTAAGACTCAGGGGCCAGGCTTAAATGTTTTTGTTTAGTTGCTAAGTCCCCTCTGACACTTTGCTTGGACTGGTGTCTGCCAAGCTCTTCTGTCCATGGGATTTACGAGGCAAGAATACTGTAGAGGGTTACCATTTCCTTCTCCAGGGGATCTTCCCAACGCAGGGATCCAACCGGTGTCTCCTGCGTCTCCTGCATTGGCAGGAGGACTCTTTAGGATTGAGCCACCAGGGAAGCCCCAGGCTCGAATAGCCACTGTAAATAAATTACAAATGCACCTCTCCTCTCTCCTGTAGGACTCCCTCAGACTTTCCTGACCATCCAGGCTCCATGCTGAGGCTGCTTGCCACTCTTGTGTGACAGAATGAATGCGCTTTCTCGCTCTTCACAAGGTTAGCTCGTTCTTCTTCAGGTCTCTTGTCAGGTATCCGCCCTCAGAGACTTCTCTAGGCACTGTATTTCCACCCCCCCCCCCAACCCCTAAAGCGCTTACCCTGCAGAAGTTACTGTAAGTAATTATTTGTCTCTCAGTAGTTAGTATGTAACCTCCATGGAAGACGGATCTTGCTCTGGTTTGCGCCATGCCCATGATCCCCTCCTTCACCTCTCTCCTCCCCCACCCCACCCCCCAAAAAAACTTCATAGGAGAGATGGGCTTGTAAAAACTTACGATTATAATGAGGGAATTTCGTTTTCTGGCAAACAGAGGAAAGGTGTTTTAGGAGATGGGGGATAAGGGAAAGAATCCTGGATGAGAAATACTGCCCAATTGCAGCTTAGTATCATTTAAGCACCCTGGAGAAGTGGAAGAGTGAACCCAGGCAGTGTTATTCGCTGTGGCAGTAAACTATGATGGGTGAGGATGAGAAGACCTGTATTATACATTTCTGTATTATCATTTCTTGAAATTATTAGTCAGGGTTCTCTAGAGAGACAGAACCAAATGTGTGTGTTTCTATGATTTATTTTAAGGAATTGGCTTACCCCAGTTTTGGGGGCTGGCAAAACCTGAAGTCCGCATGACAAATAGGCAGGCTTGAGACCGAGAGAAGAGTTGATGTTGCAATTTTGAGTCAGAAGGCAGCAGCCTGGAGACTGAATTCTTTCTTCTTTGGGCAACCTCTCTTTCACCTAAGGCCTTCAACTAACTGGATGAGGCCCACACACATTATGGAGGATAATCTGCTTTACTTAAAGTCTGTGGATTTAAATGTTAATTATATATTAAAAATAGCTTTATAGCAATATCTTAACTGGTGTTTGACAAAACATTTGGATATCATAGCCTTGCCAAGCTGACATATAAAATTAAACCTCACATTATCCTATTATTCCTAAAAGGTCTGCTGAGCTTCAGTTTCCCAAATGAAGTTTTAAACTTCAGATCCCAAGTTTAAATTCGGGGATCTGTCTGTATTGATTTGGCCTGCATAGCTTCACCTGTAACCATTTCCTCTCCACCTAAACTTGTTCTGGGGATAAAGGGAGTTACCCACTTCAGAAGAATGCCATTTGAATGACAGCACAGAATAAAACGACTATGCAATAAGCTGTATATAGTAGTGGATGAACAGTTCAATGAATATAAAATTAAAGACTCGAACTTAAATTCCATCTTGGTTTTCCCTTGCTGCCCAGCACCTGTGTTTTTTTAGTTGTGGTATACAGGGGAATTCTATCTAATTTTAATATTAGACTAAGCAAAATATAATTATGAAGATGAATCTTTACCAACACAACTAACTTGTGGCATTCCAAAGCTGTTTGGAGTTTCACATGACTTGGGCTATGTGTTCTTCAAAAACAGTATGACCAAGAGCTGGGCAGTGTTATTTGTATGCACTTTGGCTTCTCTTACTTATTTTATCCTCACTGTGATAAAAGGGGGGATATTTTATCCCCCCTTTGAATTTGGGATTACTACCCTGTCTTACAGGTGAGAAGACTGAGGCCTAGACGGACTAAAATCTTGGATACTTTATGACCTGCAAGTGCCAAGGCTGGAATCATTAAGAAAGTCTTTGGATTAAAATCCTTGTGCCCTTTCTGTTGTTCTACAGGCTAGAGTCAACAGGAAGTGAGCTTTTGATGGGTCATTTTTGGCCTAAAAATGAACTTCGTAGATTTGAGTGTTTGAATGGAGGAAAATGATTTTTTATTTTTAAAAATGATTTCTATTTAGGATCAGCAAATTCATTCCACAGGCAGAGATAGGAGTGGGCATTTTACTAATGATTTGTCTGTACCATCCAACTCTACTACCCCCAGCCATGATGTCCTAGAGACAGCTAGCTTTTTCCGTCAGGTATCTCTTGATTATCAAAATTCTGTGAGAAATTTTCCTAATATCGCACATGCTCAAACTAAAAACCCCAAAGGTGTAAGATACAGGATACTATAAGCAAGATTTTAAAACTATTATTTGAACATATATACAAAAGATTAACTCTTAGAATATATGAATACATAAGTGAGTTAGAAAAATAACCCAGTAGGAATGGTAGCAAATAATATAATGGGCAGTTTAGAAGATATTGAAATAGTCAAATGGTAAAAAACTATGAAAATATATTCAACTTTACTGATTAGTAAAGAAATGTAACAAAAACACTGACATATACCTATAGGTATGGCAGAAATAAAAAGAGTGATAATATTGGGAAAGTTGTCAGAAAACAATCATCCTTACATACTATTTTAACTTGGTACATTCATTTTGGAAAGCAACTTTATAGTCTCTATTAAAACTGCATACATATACATACCCTTTGACAGCAATCCCACTGAGTTTATGTATGCACGTATACACATACATAAATATAGGTATGGAAATATTTATACTATTTGTGTAGAGTTTATATGTGTATGAAAGAAATGCATATTACATATATATGTATACATGTACTACCCTTTGACTTTGCAATTCTACTCCTATAACTCATCTAAGTATGAGAAGTATATATGTATATATATGTGTATATATTATTGAAGATATACACATACACATACACACATATATACAAACATAAGTATGGAAAGATTTTATACACACATATGTGCAGACATATACTGTATGCATGTGTGTGTGTGTGAGAGGAAAGAGATGTACCCTTAACCTTAGCAATATCACTTCTATAAATTGCTACAGATTGCTCATATAGGGATGAAAAAAAAGGTTCTTTATAGCATCATATGTAGTAGCAAAAAAAAAGGAAACAGTTTACATGTTTCTCAAATAAGAAACTGATTTAAAAAAATTTGGGTTTATCCATAAAATATAAACTATGCAACTATACAAAAAACGAAGTGCATCTTTATTTCCTAATGCAGGTTGTCAAAGATCTACTACCAAAGAAAACAAGTTGCAGAATGGTTTTCTAAATGTGTGTATTGGGAAGGGGTGTTTACAATTATATGTACTTATAGTTCTGGAAAGTTGATTAATTTAAAAAAAAAAGTAGTTACTCCTGAATAGTGAGAATGGTGGGTAGGGAAGTTTCAGGAGGTATTTACTTAATTTTGTTTATTTTCTGTACTGTTTGAAAGTTTACTATGAACCAGAATTTTAAAATAACAACTACAGAAATTTTCATCTTCAGAACTAGAGATTCTAATTTTGTAGTCCTGAAGTGGTCAGTGACTTCAAAATTTGAAACACAAATGATTGAGAGCCAGGGTTGAGAGTCACTTCCCTACATGTTGGTCTCAAATGACTGGTGGGGAAAGCACCATCATTTATACAGATGTAATAAATACCTGGGGCACATATAAAATGAAATGTCATGTAACTTTTCCCTAGAAAGGGGATGGCATATTCTTCTGTTCAAGATGGAATTTAAACAGATCAAAAGGCTCCTGAAGCTCTGAAATAGATCCATGTATAATATCTGTAACTATCAAAGGCAGTCCAGAGATTAGAGAGTAATAGAGAATGACAAAATATTTTAGGCAAGGTTATAGCTTATAATTCTAAATTGGCATGTTGGAAGCAGATACAGAAGACTGTACAGGGTGCTTACTTTTGTGTCCTAGGAAAGGTGATAGAGTTTAGTAACTCATAACCCACAGACAGAATGAGAAGCCAATTTCCCAGAATTCACAGAAGAAAACTGTGTGTTATTGATAATCTGTTGACCTACCTGTGGCTTTGTTAATAGAAAAAGTGCTTACTATTTTGTTTATATGTTATCTCTTATAAACATATTATTAAATATGTAATGACACATACTAAAATTATTTACAGCTTAATCTGATAAAGAAAACAAAATGCAATTATGTATATTAAGAGATGAGTGAAAACTGAAGAGCAGTGAATAATTTTTACCTATCTGGTTTAGGGCTATTTTGAAAACCACTCAAACAGACACTCATGACTGGTTCTGACTCCCACTCTTAGCCACACCTATTATCTTGTCAGAAGAAAGTGGAATTCTCAGTGAAATGCAGTTTTCAACTAAAGCAAAGGGATGAAGAAATTTGTGATGAGATAGGGAAGTGGAGTGGAGTTTGGTTGAAATGAAATGGAGACCCAGAAGTCACACAAGAAAAGAGTTCAAAGGCAGTAGCTCCAATCCTGCCAGAATATAGAGTATTCCAAAGAGAAAACAGATTCTGCATTTTGGGAGAAGGCCAAATTTGAAATGGAAACAAGACATGTTTTAATTACTGTAATTGGTCTTAAAGTTTTCACCTTAACTCTGTGATAAAACATTTTATGTGCCAGCACTGACTGTATAGATCTACTGGAGGTCTAATGTCAGGGGCTTCTGAATGGGAAGGGGATTAACAGGTGTTTGGGGTTCTTTGTAAACTTCAAAGAAAATGTAGATATCTGTGAGACGGTCATTGTATCATCTTCGTACTTCTCTCTCCGTTTTTTTTACCCCCAGAAAAACATTTGGTTTATATTGATTTAAAACTTCGAATTAGAAAATCAGAATTGGGTGCTCAGTTGGGAAATACATAATTTATATTACTGTGCTTAATATGTAATCCATGCCAGTTATGTGTTATTTCGTCAGTAGTACTGGCTTCAAAGCAAAAATTTTCTATATTACATAATTAACAAAGGGATGATACATACAAGTTATTTCCATAGAGTAAAAAGGACTCCTACCCTGGTGGCTTAGATGGTAAAGAATCCATCTACCAATGCAGGAGACCTGGGTTTGATTCCTGTGTCGGAAAGATATGCTGAAGAACGAAATGGCAACCCACTCCTTGGAGTGAGGAGCCTGGCAGGCTACAGCCCATGGGGTTGCAAGGAGTTGGACATGACTGAGGGACTAACACACGCGCACATACCATTTGTAAAAGCTGATCCTGAGAAAAGCTTTATAGAAAATCCAGACAGTAGGGAATGAGCAGACTCCCATTATTTTAGGCCTGGAGATATTTCACAAACCCTACCAGCATGTAGATCATATACAGTTTGTTTTGGTTTGATTTGATTAATTCTGTTGAGCTACTCACTGATCCATCTTCCACAAAACACATGCCTCTCCTCCTTCTATTCCTTTCTTTTCATCTCATTCTCCACCCTCCTGAAATGGCTGACTCATACATATTCAAAACTAAGATCATGGCATCTGGTCCCATCACTTCATGGCAAATAGATGGGAAAACAATGGAAACAGTGACAGACTTTATTTTCTTGGGGTCCAAAATGACTGCAGATGGTGACTGCAGCCATGAAATTAAAAGACGCTTGCTCCTTGGAAGAAAAGCTATGACCAACCTAGACAGCACATTAAAAAGCAGAGACATTACTTTGATGACAAAGGTCCGTCTAGTCAAAGTTATCATTTTTTCAGTAGTTATGTATGGATGTGAGAGTTGGACCACAAAGCAAGCTGAGCTCCTAA